>NW_012130077.1:1594634-1598652 GCF_000143395.1 Atta cephalotes
TGATTGACTCCAAATTTTCCTTCAGTAAAATACTGGAGATCCTTATTTATTTTTATATAATTTTGTACAGTTTTCAAATTTCCAATATTACATATTTTTGTGATAAAATTATTTAGATTGAAATTCTTTCAATATATAGTTGACCTATTTTCAATATATAATTAACTTAAAAAATACGGATACTTCAAGATATTTGTTAAAAAAAATTGATTTAAAATTTGTTAAAGAATCTGTGTTTTAAGGAAAGTATTTGGTAATAATTGTATGTAAAAGATAGTGTGTAGTAGTACGTATATAGTAGTGTACGTGTATAGTAGTAGTAGTATAGTATATACGTGTATTTTTAAAATAATTAATAAAATTAATAATTAATAATTAATAAAATGAGAATAATTAATTTTTGGAATTTCTGAATTTTTCGCGTTACAATTAAAAACTTCATAAATAAACTACAATAAAAAACTTCATAGAATCATTAAGCATCGTTATAAATGTACGTTCTTATGTTTTTGCGATGAATTTTTACGTAAACGCATTAACATGTACAAATAGGTACTTTTTAGTCTCACACTCGAAGATTGCTAATACAAACATACAAGAATACGCGTGAGCATTTTAATGTAGCGTAGGAGGCTCGCGAATGTCGTTATGGATGTCGCGTGAATCTAAGAACACTCACGCGATACTCGCGAAGATATGAAGACATAATCTTCCATGTAAGTAAGATTCCGTGTAAGTGCGGAATTAACCTACTTTATATCGCGTAGTGACTAATTTGAAATTGAATAGAATTTCGCGTATTTCGGCATGCGACTTGTGTTTCATTCATTACGATATTACGTGGCGCAATTACGATATGTAAATGACTGATAATCGCATACAAAATGCATGTACGTAATCATGTATATTTGACGGTAATTGCATACGAATGATATATGAACGGATAATATCAATTTAGATAATATCAGTTGTGTCGACATTGCGTGAACATATATGTGTAAAGTACTCTTCGGTAATGTCCATTTCTACCAAGTGTAGATTAACTTTAATTTCAATTTTTCATCTTTTTTTGATTCTTAGAGCGAGATTAAAATTAATCTACACTAGTGAAAACGGGTATAAGTACGAAATCTCTATGCTGTTTCTCTTGAACCGCCGATTCTTGATTCTTTGATTAATTTCAAGTTGTTTGTTCCTTTGAAGGAACTACAAGGTTTTTTCCATTCCCATTTTCAACATTCCCTGAAAAAAAAGCAATCGAGAAATCAGATCTCTGTACAACTCAAGTAATGCTCGATTATTATGATAAAGTCGAGATGATGTCACTCTCTTGATTGAGATTGTATATCATGGAATGTGTCATTTAATTGTAGGTACTTGCCGCAACGTCCGATATCTGAAAAATACAGAAGATCTGAACTAGTGAAGATCTACATGGATGAACGATTCTAAACTTTCTCAGGATAATGCGCGGACTGACAATTCATTTTATCGCACGAATTGGAGCGAATAATTCATTCGACAGGAAGAGGACACCGAAGGAAATGCATAATATGACGATCTCAAAATATAATTTAACTTTGTATATTTAATATACAAAAAAAATTCTATTGCCTTCATATTCTACGAGTGATAATATCTCTTAATGTCGGAAAATGATCGAATTCTGCGAAATGCTCCTGAGTTCTGAAGGAATATGCTAGAACATTATTGTTCGTTCATGTAGATTCGCATAATAATTTTTCGACTAGAGAACATGGAGGATATAAAAGTGCCGAACCTAGGACAGGCCGCATCGGCCGCATGTTCTATGGCAACTAATTTCCTGGCGCCGGTGAAGACCGAGCGGCAGATTTATGAAAATTCGATGCTCGAGGACGATCCTAATGCAAACTCAGTAATACCGACCTCGCAGGAAGACAGAACTGTGCCCAGATGGGGTCCGAATCACAAAGGCGCCCAAGAGCTCGCGAATCTATATAGCACTGGTACGTAGAATCTCCTTATCCCAATCATTTAAGATCGACTATTCTTGTTTTCTCTGTGAAAGCATTTGCATAGCGATGATAAAACGCCATTGTCCTTAAAATTTTTGGGTTACTAAGAATATATAGTATACACACCTTGAATATTTTTGCTTCATTAAGAGAAAAAGAGAGAAGATATTCATTAACGTATCCAAAAATTTAACTGTATATTTTATTTAAAAGAAGCGAATGTGTAATAGACGCGTTTTTTCTATTTTAGCATAACGATCCAAGCGATTTTTAAAAACTTTAGATTTTTTGCTTATTAAAAATATTTATATATGTTATTATTTATACAGGGTATAAATAACAACTGCCGCATTTCCTCTTAAAGACATCTTGAGGTAATTTTTGTATTAGGATTTTCGTTTTAAAATTACCTTAAGAATACGTTTTTAAGAGCATGGTGTAAGAAGTAAAATGAATCATTCACACGGATGCATAGTGGGTTGAAAGTAGTGGAGAGATCTGTCAATTAATCAATTTTTGAGTTCATTTGCAGAAATTCATATGATTCGTTCTGTAAATAAGTACACTGCAAATTAGTACAATTTTGATTGATCGAACTCCACCATTATGCGTAATCATTCACCTTTTATAATTCCATTATGCTTAAGAGGAAATGCGGTTGTGAGACATCCTATATATTATGATTAAAAGTATTTATATTATGTATTTATAACAACAAATTATTGATAACATACTTCCAGGAAAGAGAACACAAGAGTGTATCTGTGTAGGAATCTGTATCACTCTGATAGCTGTGAACTCTATATTCGTGCTCATCAAATTACGACTAGAAAATTTGAGCTCCATAGCAATAGCTGCACTGTGTGGTATCATTACCGCCGACTTTGGCTCTGGTTTGGTTCATTGGGCTGCTGATACCTGGGGATCCGTTGAACTTCCAATCCTGGGGAAGGTAAAGTATCGAAAATATAGAAATGTTTCAAAATAAATCATGAATTTAATTTATGAAGAACTTTTTTTTTCTTCTCAGAATTTCCTACGACCATTTCGCGAACATCATATAGATCCTACCAGTATAACGAGACATGATTTCATAGAAACTAATGGCGATAATTTTATGGTCGCGATACCAGTCTTGTCTAAGCTCACGTGGGATTTTCTAACGTTGTCTGAAATGGAAATGCAACAACGATTCGTGTGGACGTGTTATTGGTTCCTGCTTGCCATTTTTGTAGCAATGACTAATCAGGTAAACGTCTAATTAGAGGAATATTAGAAAAATATACGGGTAAATATCTCAATTTTAATAAAATTATCTTTTAGAATATTAATGATGTGCTCTAATGTTATAATTAAATACAATACTTATACAATATTAAAAATTGTTTTGTATATTATCAATTAAAGGATAATGTATTTTATAGATACATAAGTGGTCGCATACATATTTCGGATTACCTGGCTGGGTTATATGGCTTCAAGAACTCAGGATTATCCTGCCGAGGAAGCATCACCGCGTACACCACGTCGCACCCCACGAAACTTACTTTTGCATCACTACGGGATGGCTGAACTGGCCTTTAGAAAAACTTCAATTTTGGTATATTTTAGAGGTGATAATCGAGTGGTCCACCGGTTGCAAACCTAGAGCTGACGATCTGAAATGGGCGCAAAAACGTTCTTGAGAATTAATAATCGTCCTCCTTTCTTTACTGTATATTTTACTATATGATCGAGATATTTAACGTACGGCCAAACGTAACGGAAAAAAACACAAACATCGAACTAAATAGAGATTAAGTGAAAGATTTGTATGGGCAATAGTAAAAAACAGCTTGTATACATGGAATCTTCAATTGTTTGAAGAGATATCGAGTATGTATACATATTATACTTTTTCTTTTCGTATTACGATACGAGGCCTTTTGAAGACAGATAAAGTGCATAAGGATAAAATAGCATTATTCGATATGCTTTTAAAGTTTACACGTTTTTAATACGTACGCGCAATAATACATGTA
>NW_012130077.1:1599713-1612990 GCF_000143395.1 Atta cephalotes
ATATATATATATATATATATATATATATATATAAAATCCGATTATTAATTATATAAAAATATTTCGAAAATTATCGATTTATTAATCGATTTTTTCATATGCAAAGTATGAAGAATACTGTCAAATGTTTATAAACAAAATCCATTTTTTCTTAATTATTAGAACGCAACGATATCATTTATCGATATAAGTGCTCCAATATCGTCTCTTGTAAACAAAACTGACCTCCCTGAATCTTCTAAAATATTATAAAATGTGAGGTTAATCAAAATTCATTTGCATATATAGATTGATTGAAACTAGCCAAATTATCAAGTTTTCAATGCATATTTATAAAAACATATTTTTAAAATTAGGATAAGTTTTTCTGACATCTCATAAAAAGATAACTTTATCAAAATATTCACTTGCTTTTATTTTGATAATTTGGACATTTTTCTATTTATTCATTCTTATAAAATTGGCAATCTAATTTTCGATCTTGAATTCTTATAAGAATATTGATTTCATTTTTAAAATTTGAAGCTAAGAATTGTACGATGTTAGATAACTATGTGTTCTGGTTTTTTTACAATTAGTAAACAGACACATGCCGTAACTAATATACATGAAGTTTATTTGTTTTAAATTTATCTTATTATTTTTAAATTTATTTCTCTTTTTTTCTTCATGTTTTTATGGAGGAAAAGAAAAAAGTTACAAGGAGCTCGGCTAAAAAAAAACAAGATCTCTATTGAATTCAAAACACATACATAGTTATTATATATAAGAATTAAGGGATAAACTTTTTATTATAGAAAAATAAAATTTTTTAATAGTTATAATACCTATATAAATAATTAAAGCAGAGCAGGAATATAATAAAATACGAATTAATGAGAAAGATTTTTAATGAGAAGATTTTTAAACGAGTACGAGTTACTAAGATTTTGTTACATATGCGAATATTCATACTGGCTATACTTCTTAACTCGCAATGTGTAATCAAAGGACAAAAGTCTCGAAGTGCTAAGCATAGGTACTAGGTTCAGGGCCCAAAGATAAAACTTATCGCTCTATCTTGTAATGATCTTCTGAACGCTTAATTTAATTTAAGTGAAGTACACTGATAGTGTATATACGATTAATCGTTCGACAATGTTTTCGCTTATCTACAAATGCTTCTTCACTTGGTATTGAAGAATCAAATTGCCGCGGATACGTTCGACATATTTTATGTCAAACTTCACCGTAATCTATGTTCCTTACACGCAAATCAATAATAATGTCTTTTAAACGAAATAATATTTATAAGAAATAGCAGTTATTGTAATTATTGTACTCATTGTTATTGTTGTTGTTATTGTTATAAGAGACAGTGTAAAGTTTAAACGAACTTCATCAGATAAGAAATCAATCTTAAATCTCTTCAATCTCATTTATACAGTGCATAATATTAAATAATTATTTAATGTCATCATGAATTATTTACTCTTGCTGTGAAACATTAGATTCAAAGAGATAAATTTATTTATTTATTTATTTACACATTACATAAATCACAAGTATGAGATGTAATATAGATTTTTTGTTTTCTCTTTAAATCTTTTCATACACGACATTTTCACAAAATAAGTTGATATTATAAAACAATTTTATAAATATTTTTGAAGTCATATAAATGTTAAATTTTAATTTAAATAAGGATGAATGAACATGCTTTGTACAATAACAAATAACAAAAAAACGTTACAAAAAAATGTGAATTTCATTTAAGTAAATGTAGACGAAAAACAGAGATTTTTATTACGCCATACGAAATGCCTGTTAATCAAATTTTAAAAGTTTTTAGCACAAGCAGAAATATAGAACTATTTATGAAATGGTAATAGAAAAATTTGATAAGAATCTATCAGACTAGCAATTTACATTCCAGAAATTGGATTAATGGTTTATTAGTAACATTGCAAAATAATCGACAGATATAATGTTACCTATTGGAAATACGGCGAAACTACTGCTATGAATTTCTACAAACAACTTTGCTTGCTTGTTTCAACTGTGACATTAATAATATTAAGGAGTAATTCGGATTTAACACAAATCTCACCATTTACAGCAAGCAAGAATGTTTTAATTCCGTTCATTTTGCTATTTATAAGGAGGTCTATATGAAAGATAAAACTTTTGTTTCGCTTAATTATGGCTCTCTCGTAACAATAAGAATGAAGTAATTAAAAATGCGCCGAACGAAAACTAGATATAATACAAGGAATTTGTATAATTATAAACGACACGATTTCGGCAATTAAGATCAGATGTTATCTCCGATCTTAAAATTAAATAAATTTAATTTTAAGGTCTTAAAGTTCGCAGTGGTAAATCGTAAATTGCGAGACATGACAAAAAGAGATAAATTCAAGAGAGACAAATTCACATGTAATCTAAATATTTTATATACTTATCCTCGCGAAAGATTTATATATGTTACTGCGTGCGCAATAACGCATACGTAGAAAATAATCGAAAAAAATGCCAAGAAAAATGATGCTATGCTGCTATTTTAATACGATTGATGACTATGTTTCTTGATCACACTTCTCGTAAACTATCCTAATCATTCTTAACGATACCCTATTCTAAGGTCTGTTTTTACTCCAAAAGTGTTTCCCATCGAATGCGAAATACTTTTAATCAAATTTTTACTTTTAATCAATTTTTATGATGTCAGAAATTATTTCGTTTTTATTTGCGTTTTTTCTAAACCACGTAACTCGAGCCTTTTCGCCTAAAATAAGTCTCAGCACAATAAGTACTAAGAGACATACGGAACAATTGACGCATTTGCTGCTGCTGAAAGTACAAAGAGAATAAAAGACAAGCCATTGCTTCTAAGCCTGCATACTACTATAATGTATTTTATATTTGTGTAACACTTTGCATATGTTACCTATGCGCATATCTTTTTATAGTAAGTGTATACGTACATGATTGGATCGATAATGATTAATGATGCTTTCATAATCTTAACTTTTTATTTTATTAATCAATGAATTAGTGTTTTTATACTCTTTTTTTCTAACAGTCAACTCATCTGAAACACCAACTAGAAGAGCAATCTGATGAAACAGATATAAAATCAAAACACAATTTTACTTTTTTAATGAAACTTATCATCGCTAACTGATAATTGAGAGATTGGAGGCCATAATAGCAATGAAATTGAATCGTGTGAACAGTTGTCGCATAGGAAACAAGTGCATATTGAAGAATGGACTAAAGACTATACATAATGTGAAGTTTTAATATGATTTGATAACTGTTCAGAAAAATTATTAGATCAAAGTTCATTTTGGAGGGAACTTCGTATTATTTTTGTCATATAATTAAAATCGTTTGCGAGATTTAATAAAAATAATAAAAGTTAACTAATAAATCTGAAAAATGGTTCTATGACGTAATTTTTACCAATCATAAAATAGCTTCCTTAGAGGAGGAAGGCGAGGCTTCTTATAACTTACATCTTTGATTTAATAAATTTTCTTAAACAATTATTGGAACATAATTGCTGGAAGGAAACTGGGAACGCTCTATACACCTTTCCGTAAAACGACGATATGAATTTTTAAAAATAACTGTAAATTAGATTTGACAACATGATAGTCTAACTGATCTATTGGAACGCCTTGATATTGTCGAAGTAATAAAGAAGGAAAAAACTACCTGCGATGCAGGAAAAATCGTGTATGCTGTTACAGTGTAATAAAAAACTTTATTCTAGCTAGTTATCCGTTATTATCTCCAATTATATCAGATTTATTCGTCATCTGAAGCAAAAACGAAGACTCGTCGCATCGTCGATCCTTTATGATATCGCAGATATATTTGTATAAGATGAAATCAATATAGTACAATATAGTATCTGTGATAATACTTTAATTTATTAACATGATGCCGCACAGTTCATTTTTCTTCGATTTCAAATTTGATTTTCTAATACCCATTTCTATCAATATAGAATAATTTTAATTCTGCAGTTTAACTTTACAATTTTTATTTCCTAGTTCAGGTTCTAAGAATTAGAAAATATAAAGAGTAAATTGAACGAAAATTAAAATTAATCTACATTAAATCAGTCGACATTACTTATATATAATATAACATATATATAATATATAATATAATAATTTTGCACTCAACAATATATATATGTATAACTATTATATGTAATGTGTAATATATACTGTGTCTTGTTTTACATTTATATCGAATGCAAAATTATAACATCCATATTTACTTTAATTTAGTTATTTTCGATTAGTTTGATAGAAATAAACATAACAAATTAATTGATTATTTTATTATTAGTGTTAAAAAATAATATTGCTATAATATGCCGATCAAATTAACGGTTTTGGTCGAATTACCTTTTCTGTAATGTTTTTAAAGTTTAAACAAAAATATATAATTTTTTTTATCTTTCCTTCCAACGTATTTTGTTGCTTCATGAGAAATTTTTCTTCCTTTCGTGTATATATTTTTTTGTTTAAAAATAATCGTTGGTTTATCTACTCAGTCAGAAATGGAATCGACATCGATTCGATGTCGAAAGCATTAAATTGACGTCGAATCAACATCGATTCGATGTCGATTCCATTATCATTTCTGACTAATTTGGATGGATGTAAAAACGAATGCGTTTGACATAATTTAAAAATTCTATTGAGGCAAGCAGTGTTGTCAACATTCAAGAGGTCTGCAATACAAAACTTGTTTGTTTTATTTGTAGCCCTATTTGCATCTATATTTTGCTCTCTTTTTTCCGAGTTTTATTTGCAGTTCTTTTTGCACCTGTATCGTGCTCTCTTTTTTTTTCTGTACAACGCTCGAATATATTCTACTTCTTTTCATATGCAGTAAACATTCTGAGAAAAAAAATTCTCATACTATTTTTTTAAAGAGAATTTGATTTTATAATTGAAATAAAAGTACCTTAAATTTTTTGAATTTTATAAGTTTTCTTCGAAAATTATAGAATGAGAAATCTTAAGGACAAAATGTTTTATATATAATTATGTTTTATATATAAAATTATATATAATTTTATATATATTATGTATAAAAATATATATAATTATATACAATTATATATAAAATTTTATATAATTTTATAATAATTAAATATAAAACAATATTTTTTTCCGGGATTTCAGAATTCATATGAAAAATTCTAAAAAAGATTTTCTCAGAACTTTTAAAGTTCCAATTAGTATAAAAAATATTTGAGAAATTTTCGAAAAAATTATAAAATTTTGAAGAATTCTGAAACTTATAAAACAATTCCGAAAAATTATATAAAGAATTATATAAAAAATTTTAAAAATGTTCACTTATGCTGTTCACTTATACTGAGTTCAGATATTCATTTTTATTATATAATTATATAATTATCCTAGTTATCATTCTTATTGTTTATCGAACATTAGACAAGAATAACATTACACCTAGGGAGCATCCAAGTGGAAATTTGAACACACCTTTAAATGGGTTGGGAGAAAAGGAACAGACTCATAAAATGATGGCACATACCTGTCTTTATGCGCCTAACTTCGTGCATGTCCCTGTTGCTCCTGTATCGTGTCTAACACACTGCAGTGCTACACAACGTCAAGGATAAACTCTGGGGGATTCCAGATTGTTTATTGAATCATGCGAATGTAATAATGCAACATATGACACATCCTGCACCGTGCCGAATTTGTTTTCTAAGCTTGACTGCCGCCGGTGAATCTGTATTTCACCGGTTTTGGTACAATTTGAGCATCTAGAAAAAATAGATATTGGGTTTGTTCCAGCTATTCCTCGTAGTGAAATCGTCTTTTCTCTTTGCTTTGTACTGTATTTATCCTGTATTCCTCCTTTTCTCTCTAATATCTAATTCGATTATTTGTCTCATTCTAAATGCAGATATTAAATAGGAAAGCATGATTGCAGTGCACCGAGAAATTTCAAGATGGTGATGATTTAATGACAGCTAATGAAGGATAATATCTATGGCTCCAAAAAAACAGGTGTGACAGAAGAAAAAAAAAGAACAACTTCTCTCAGCTTCAATTTGTAACACTAATTTGCACATGTGATTTTCCGAAACTATTTCTTCGTTTGTTTAATCGACTGTTCGAAACTTTGAATTTATCTTACTGTTTTTGTTTACAAAACATTGTATAAGAGATATCTACTTGCGATATCTTATATAAGAAGTTTTGTGTCACATGATTTGAAATGAATCTGACAGTCGGAAGCTTTCGATATATTTATAAAAGTGACATAGTCATCAAGCTAATTAGGATTTGATTTATAAGTCTTGACTTATTCAAATATTGAAGTGCACTGAATAACAAATTTGCGAGGTATCTCGTTGATAAATCTGGAGATGGAGCGTAACACTAAGTTTGTCGATATGCTTGAGGATAGACGAAGGGATTGTGACTTTTTGTGGGCGACACGGCCTATGGATCCAGCATTACCGCATATGTTGCCACCAGATTCAGTCTATGACAGGGAGAGGATTATGCAAGCTGTTTTGCAGGACAAACAAGTCAAAGCTGCCATCGATACAATAGCAAAGACTACAGGTGTTGGAGTTAAAGATGTTGAGAATAATGCCCGTGCTATGATAAACGAGATGGCTAGTAAAGCAGATTTGGCGACTGTTCGTTGGATAGGTATATATTTTGATAAATATTGTTTTCTAATTCCATGTACTACATACTTATTTTATCTTCTAATGTTTTTTTTAAGAATTGTAGTTAGAGAGACTATAATGTTTTATTAAATAATGTTTTGTATTTTTTGCCTCAGGAAGATAAAATAAAATTGTATTTCTAATAAAATTGTATTTCAATGATTGATGAATATTAGCACATTTGTTTCTTGCTAAATGTTTTATAATATATTTGATAATTTCAGGTATTTTTATTACGAAAGCTATGAAGAGAATGTTCTCGCAGATTTATATAAATGAAATCATGCTTTCTAACTTAAAAAAGGAAACACAAATATCTCAAGCACAGTATATCTATGTTCCATCACATAGAAGTTACTTGGATTTTATTTTGTTGTCATATATTCTCTTTTCTTACGACATGGCACTGCCGAATATTGCAGCTGGCATGGATTTTTATAATATGAAAATAGTGGGAGAACTACTGCGAAAAACTGGAGCATTTTATATAAGACGTAGTTTTTCAAATGATTTATTATACAAGCAAATTTTTCGATCATATGTTAACACTATTGTTAGTCACAGCGATAGGGCGATAGAATTTTTTATTGAGGGTACACGGAGTCGTAGTCAGAAGAGTACGATACCGAAATATGGTAGATAAGAAAAGATTTTTAAATAATCTGAAATTATGAAAAAGAATAGATATTGAAATCTCATATCAATCTTTCACAGGTCTTTTATCCATCATTATAGAAAGTTTGCTTCAAGGCGATGTGCCCGACATATATTTTGTACCTATGAGTATCAATTATGAACGTCCACCAGAAGAATTATTATTTGTTTATGAAATGCTAGGAGTCCCGAAGCCGAAAGAAAGTACGGCTCGACTTTTTCGGTCACTCTCCATTCTACAGAAACCTTTTTCTCATGGACGCATTTTCTTTAACATCGGGGAGCCAATATCCGCCAATCAATTCGTGGATAAGGCATATCGACAAAAAAAAATTTTACAACCTTCCTTCAAAATTCCATCATCAGTTGTGGAGAATATAGCTTATCTTATAATAGAATCACACAAGAAGAATACTGTACTTATGCCGATCAATATTATAGCTTTGCTCTTCAATGAAAAAATTCAAACGAAACCGAAAGAACCATATACACTCGATTTATTAATCCAAGACTATCAATGGTTTAAGAGTTTTGTTATTAAATCATTGAAAGCCTTAATGTATGGAACTGAAACGTAAGTATTAAACTTTGTACAATATATAGTTTGGAGTTGTAATTAATCTGCATGTGCAACATTATCCATTCTTAGTTTTTAATCTTGCCTATTTTAGTTAGCTATAGACATAAATATCTGTTAATATATATATCTTCAGAATTCTACATTATGTATACGTAATTTGTTGCAGTACTGATAACGATATGATCAAACAGGAAATATTGGAATCTTTAAAACCTCATGATGAGTTAATAGTACTTGATTCATCAAACACATTAAAAATCAAACAAAGGCATAAAAGAATGAAACAATTAAATTATTCAAATATTAAAGGATATCCTCTGTCTGAACAGACTTTACAAATAGCGGTACCTGCCATTAATATTGCTATTTATAGTAATCCGACTTTGGCTTTTTTAACGGAAATAGTTTTTATAACTGCAACGATAGGAGAGAATGGCATTGAAACTGGTAATGATTGTAAACATTAACAGCAATAATGTTTTATTTAATTACTGATGTAATAGTAAAATATAAAAAAGTAATTATTGTTTTCTTTCCATGCAAGTATAACAGATTGGAAAAGATTACTTTATTTATTTTTCTTATAGTTCTTTTATCAATTTTTCTATTTTATTTGCAGAAGTAGCTTTGGAACGGTATGAATTGTTAAGAAGATTATTCAGCACAGAATTCGCGATGCGACCGATTGAAGATAAAGCTTTAATTAAAATAGAATGGGAAAAGTCGTTAAATGTATTGATATCACAGAACTGCTTGCATACAGTGAATGATTTAATTTTTATAGGAAATAATACCAAATTGTTTTCCATCTTGCATAACATTATATTACCATTCATAGATGTTATGTACGTAACATGTATCTTATTATCTGAGGTAAGAAAAATTTATCTAAACGAAACTAACTCTAATAAGAGACAATACATTAAACATTATACTTCTTCCCTCTTTAGTGGACGGAAAGAACGTCAGTCGAACTCACGGATCGGACAATTCTTGTCGAAACGCAGAAAGAAGTGGAAAGATTAATATTCGAGACTAAAGACAGATGTCAACATCCCTACTGTTTATCTCTTGATCTATATAACATAGCATGGTCTAGCTTGTTATCGCAAGGTATCATCGCATATCAGAAATATACCAATACGTATCGAACGGATAAAGTAAAATTGACGTATCTCATCGGAGCATTGCTCGAATTACCATTACGTCATCCAACGGAAATCTACGTCGATGCGTTTCCTTCAATTATTTCAACATCATCGATGGATGTACAAGCTAAGTTATAACAGTTTATCATGAAACAATGAATTTGGTACACAGTCTGACTAACAAATTGTTCAATGTTAAACAGACTATGGTTAAATTCAATTAAATAAAATTTGAATTAACCGAATCTGCAAACAACTAAATGTGTTTAGTTAATTAAATAAATTTTTTTTCAGTGTATTAATAATAGCATTAAATTAATAAGAATAATTCGATTTTAACTGTGAGATATATGTGTCGATACATCGATAATACATTCCGCTTTCACGAGACATGCAGGGTATATTATTGGTGGCACAATCGGGAAAAAAATAATCTTACATGAAAAAAAACTCAGATAAAAGATATCCAATTTTTTCATACAAAGCTTTTGTTGATTGAAATTCGAGAAATCGCCATTTATTCAAGTTCACATAATTTTTAACCTTTTTCTACGTACATACATATATGTATAAAGTTTTCAAATCTCTCATTTTTAATTTTAAAATTGATTTTCTCGAAAATATATAAAGCTTCGTATGAAAAAATTTTGTCATATATTTTTGACATATTTTTTCATATAGAATCATTCATTTTCCAGTTATTCCTACCACCAATAATATACTATTTTGTATTACATTTTAAAGATCAGGAACGAAACTATTAATGTTATTAAGTATCCTAGCGGTGTCGTTGTCGAAATCAATGGATCGTTTTCGTTTGCCAAGAAACACTGTAGCGGCGGTTGTAGTGGTCGTAGGCGTATTAATATTCCGGAGGAGAAGCTGCAATGATTTTTCTTCAGTAATATATACATCAAAGACAGTAGAGTGCAATTTTATAATTACTAATAATTCTAATCAGGGAGATCAATGTTTCGAGGAATATTCCTTACCATGACTAATCGAACAAGATAAACTGCAAACGTGAGAAATGATATGGCCATCAGTGTGCCTTCTATCGAAGGGAATCCTAAAGAATGATCTTCGTGATCATCGTGCCCATAATACTCGACACCTCTTATTTTGCGACTTGGTGCCATAGTAGTAGTAAGGCGAGATTCTGTTGATGAGTATAATATATAAAAACTTTCAATAACGTGCGGAGGAAATATGCGGGCAAATTTTACCTATCTCTGACATCAATGTTTTCTCGATCGTTTTAAGAAAATAAAGTTTTCCTTCGACTGATGTTGGTTGTGATTGCAAAGTATGGTGAACATTTTTGAGTATGTCTATGGGCAAGTATTGGAATATACCATCATCCCGCTTCGATGTGTCGTTGTCATATTTATCTTGCGACATTTTTTGTTCGGTATTTGGTGGCGGTTGAGTCGTAAGTGTGTTAACCATTGTATCTTTTGTTGATGACATCATATTATTCTTGTTAAGTCGTTCTTTGTTTAATTTATTCTAAAACATTTAAAATATTTACAATGTCAAAAAATAAATTATTTTGTTTATACATGGTTTGTTTAATTTCAGTTCTTTATCCCGTGAACGTCTTTCCGTTACCTCTGTTACAGTATCAGTGATTGTTGCAGTGCGAACTGTTGTACCGATATTTGCGAAATTGTCGGTGATTTGATCAGGAAACAGATTCACCGGCGTTGTTGATACCGAGACAGAATTTATCTTCTTAATTTCCGTCCTATTATGCATCGCATACGTGGCTTTGACCCGATGATAAGTTTGGCTACCATTTCGTTGATTACTGGGAAAATTAATGTTATCCGTGTCGCCTCGTCTGAATTTATAAAACTGATTGTGCTGTACAGAAGGTATCCTTAAAGAGTATACAAGTGATATTAATCTAGAGTGATCCAGAGAATTAAGTGATGTAACTAATTTACCTATAAATCTTTGTTTCATCCGAGAATTGTGGCATGTCTACCCATTCCGCTACGATAACGTTAAGGAAAAATATTATGGTATACAGAGCGCAAAACGCGCCGCGCACAAACATATTTGGATATAATATTACTTATTATTATACGTTATTCCGCGGGCGAAACACATCTCATTCTTGTTACTAAATCAAGTATATAACACGTGAACTCCGAGTCTTTACTGTGTATCTGTAATTCAGAAACTGTCCTGTGTCGGGCATGGATATGCTGCAGGTGACACGCGCGAAGAGACACCATTATTTCCAGCAGAGATGTTCTGTTAGGATTAAAGAGAACGAAACGGCTGATGATGCTCACGCGTCGGAAACGGTTGTTACAGAAAAGGCCACTTCCTTACGTCTCTTTCTATGATTTATTTCGCATGATACTAATTCAATTTGTCATGATTTGTTTTTCTCTCATGACGTTGATGGAAACGTGATTTTCCAAGAAAGATTTTAGGGAACACATTCGCGAGGAATAAATAATGTAACAGTATATCACTTTTTGGATGAGTAAGGCAAATTCCGTTTATTGGTACCATTTTCGGATAGAAAGCTTAGAGCGATATACAAATTAATTTAATATCAAAACTCACATGTGGCACTGAAAAACCATCTTCTCCTCCGTTCAATCTAACGCATTACGAAGAGAAACGTGCTCACACATGAATATGAACATGCTGCCACTTGATTATCTTTTATTACTATTACCACAAAAAGAACATATAAATTGAGATTTTTATCTGGCACTAAGTACATAAGCCGGCAATCTATTGTACATATTGTTCAAGACGTTTGCGTAATGTTTTTTTTTAGATCTCAGGATATCAGATTAGGTAACATACGCATTATCTAACTGCACGATACATTGCTTTCTTGATTCAGAAAGTATTAAGTTCTTTTAAAGTATGAAATTGTAAGTCGAATTTACGTGCAATTACATGAGAGTTAATAAAACTCTTTTTATTATATGTTGCTTTTTTATATATACGATATATCCTGCTTTCCAACCACGAATGCGTAAAAGCATAAAAATAGCGCGATGGTAAGTATAAGAGATTACAATTACAGCATTTGTTCCTACATACATTGGAGTATTTTCCTTCCTTTTATGCAGGAAGAACATTTAAATGCCTGGCATTAAATGCATCGAATATTATAAATGCGTTTTCCATGAATATGAGGTTGATCGCATACGCACGATTTAAGAGATTATATTTGCATAAGTAGACTTTTCTTAAGTTAGGTGCGTACAATATGCGCATAAACATTGATCTACGATATTCTACGAGTAAAGTTACGATAAATTTTTTAAAAGTTATTATAAAATATAACAATTAACGCGCCTATTGACGCACGCGCTTATATATCTCTTATGTTACAAGTATATCGATTATCTCTTTATATTTTTATCGTCATTTCGCATTGTGATATCCTCATTGGATATATAATATTTACTCTGTTTCTTAAGGAACGTAAAAATCGCACTATTGCATTACGATATAAAATGAGAAACGTTTTCTACACTACTTATAAAGATTATTATAAAGATTATTTAAGGTATAGGCCGCATTTTTAAGGGTATTTGCCAATTAATGATCCAATACATACTCAACTATTCAAAATCGAATATATTCTCTTTATATAGTTATTAAATATAGAAATATTTCCTCCGGAAAGATTGCACCTCTTTATCTCAACTATCTACGAAATATTTTAAATAGATTCATATGAAATCAATTATTAGGCTAGTGCAGAAGCTTCGTCGTTTTCTTTACATTAAATTTTTTATTAAATTTTGAGTTAAATAGACATCGAATGTAGGATCGAAATTCTTTAAAAAGATATTTAAAAATGTTTTTTTTCTAAATAGAGAATAATATACTTATATTGGAATTAATAAAAATAGCTTCGAGTTTATGCAATTTCATTTTCAAGTTTATTTAATGACTATGACAAACTTTTCTTGCACCATCTTAATAATTTTAATAAATTCTCTCCCATATGATATTCATTTCTAGCTAGTTCTAGCTAATCTAAGTCAACCTCATTTCTCTCATATTGACTACTGACACAATCATTGTTTCATATCATTGATAAGCAAATTATAAAGAGAATATGTAACCATCGCATTTAAATATATCATTCAACGATTTTAATATTATCGCAATGAAAAAACGATAT
>NW_012130077.1:1614888-1619986 GCF_000143395.1 Atta cephalotes
TATATATATATATATCGCGAATCAAAATCCTTTTATGCTAGGACCACTTTGTGGGAATGTTAATGTTATGGAAGTTTTCAGAATGTTTAATAATATTAGTAAATATTTTGGAATAGCAGTATCCCGAAATGCAAATTCAGAATGTCAATGCCAATTCTATTCTAAAATGGAGAATGACATATTCGGAATATCGCCCGAAAGACAAAAGTTGTACTAGTTTTCACGTACTTTTACTGAGTCAGGCACGAATAAACCGTCGTAGAGTAGCTCGAGCATATCGAGCCCAGCCTTTGTGCAGTGACAAGGAAGTCGGTAATGCCTCGATGTTCAAAACAGGCGAACAGTTCTGTCATGTCTCGTGATTACTGTACGCCATCCAACGTGCGTCATCACTTTCATGAGTCAAGTACCGATAGCCAACTTTCTGCTCCAATTTTCTCAAGTCACACCACGTTTGATAATCCTTAGAAAAAAGAATTTTTTTAATAATAATCATGCAATCAATAAAACAAAGATAATCAATTGAGGTATAAAAATAATGCTTACTTGTAACCACACGTGTTGCAAGCTTCTATCTACGGTATATCTCTTTCTCTGCTTAACTTGCAGAAGGTTATTGATTAAATCAATAGCTAAAAGACAAAGAAATAATATGAAAAGAATGTATAGATTTATATTATTGAGAAAAAAAAAATGTGATTTTTTACATCCTAATTATATCACAAAAGTAATTTGCAGAGAAATAATAGAAGTGTTAATCACCATCGCTTGAAATTTCCTTCCACGGGGTTGGCGGATACATAAAGGCAGCATTCTGAATTTGTTCATTAATGTCCTCTTCTTCATTAAAGGGGAAAGTGCCGCTTAATGACACGTATATAATTACGCCAACGCTCCACATATCTAAGGATCGATTATAACCTTTATTTCGCAAAACTTCCGGTGCTAGATACGCCGGCGTGCCGACGACACTTCTTCGAAAGCTTTTCTCGCCAATTATTCGCGCGAATCCAAAGTCGCATAATTTCACCTGGGTGAAGTCCGTGTCGCTGCTCAGTAATACGTTCTCCGGCTTAAGATCGCAGTGCACGATGTTCTTGCTGTGAAGATGTTTCAATGCAACTAGAATTTGCGTCACGAGGAATTTGGTTATTCGTTCGCTGAGTCGTCCTTTTTCGGAGCTCAAAATCATTTCCAACATATCGCCCTTCAACTTTTCCATCACTACGAATATTCGCTCTGTTGTTTCAAACATACGTTCCAAATTCACCACTCCACTATGCGACAGATTTTGCAAGATCGCTACTTCATTTTTCAATTGGGCTTCTTGCTTGGTGGGAAAACGTAATTTATCAATGACTTTTATGGCTACTGCGCGGCCGCTCTTGCGATGAACACCTCCGTAAACTATGCCGAATTGTCCGGATCCTAAAACTTCATCTGGGAAGATCTGATATAGTTGTGACATATCGGTAACATTTTCCTCAGGTTCAGTAATTTCAGGTTCTTCTTGATCTAGAATATACAAACATATTCATTTAAATAATTTGTTTCAACATACATAATGCTTTCTGTATTATTTATCTCTAAAAAACAAAAACGATATCTTAATACAAAGTACTGTATTAAATAATTTAAAAAATGTAAAATATAAACTAATAAAAGGCGTAACAAAAGTCTCGTGTTATTATTTTCAGTGTCACAATAGCAAACTAAATATACATACTAGGCGATACAGTTACAGGCATAAGTGCTTGTCTAATAGTAGTTTCCCACGATCTAGCTATGTGAGCTCCGATACCACTTTCGGGAGGAGAGACTTGGCTGCAATTATCTCCGTATGATGGATCCTCCCCGACATAGTAATCGGCATTGGCAGTTTTTAGCTCAAAGCAATGCATTATATCTACAATATAAAGTACGCAAAGTATGTAAAAAAGTTCAACTCAGAAAAACTTGTTGGATCTGACACGTAAAATCTTAAAAAAGAGGAAAAAAAAATGCATTTAAAACTGATAATAATTAATATTAGAAATAACTTCTAATTCGTTACAAACAAGAACGCACATGAACAAGGTGTTTTAGCAGTTTCAATTGCTGAAATTTCAGCTAATGGTATCTCCTTGTAATATTTAGAACCATTCTCGCTTTGGAATAATGTTATAGCTTTTGTGTCAAGCCGCCAATAATGTTTTTTTTCTGAAAAGATTGATAAATAATTTCATTTAAATCTATAAATTTATATTCACAGTAATAACTTAAATAATTAATAACTTAAATAATAGCAGAAAATATTAAAATACTTATATAATTTTCAGTATTTCTATGAATACTCACGACTGGATCGCGATTTGTGAAATGTACCATCCAACCTTCTTTTAATACCTTAGACCCACGTTTCTTAGTATGTTTCACACTTTGTACTATTCGCATTAATGGAATGTTGTTACTTGGTGTAGAATTACAGCTTTTTTAATAAAAAAAAAGAAAGCATTATATTAGAAAAATGACAAATATAAATTTTAAATAAATGAAAATAAAATTGTTATAGAAATTTTATAGAAACTTACCTCGATCGTCGTGATTTTTGACTATCATCATAAGCAATGTCATCGTTATATCGTGCATGATCCTGTAATTATATAATTTCAATGTTGTAAAACTTTTTCTAAAAATTACATCTTCATTTTCCGCAATTCCAAAACCATTCATTGGAAAGAGAAATAACTTACTGGATAATAATTGGGTATCTTATTTTCATTATTTATGAACGATGTATCTTGTGTTGGAGGCGATGATTCTGTGTCACTGTCAGCATCAGCTTCCTCATTTCTAATATCACATTTGGTTTCTAGTTCACTGCCAACACCGCTATCTGTGTATTCGCCTAGGGAAACATTTTTAATTTATTACATCTGTATATACAAAAAACAAATTGTCTATACACAAAGTATTCTACCTATATTATCTCGTGGATTTTCTCCGGTACAGTCTTTTGGTATTTTATCCATACATTTTTTGTGCGTATTGTATTTACAATCTTTACACTGAAGGCCTTGTTTAAATATACCCTTTAGCAATTTTTTACAGTACCCACATACGGTTGGGCGTGTATATGTGTGTACTACAAATGTATGCGGAATTTTTATTCGCGTTGCGAGCTCTCGCTCCACCCAAACGGGCCGTCCTCCTAATATCGGTGAAGAGGACTGTTTTGGTGCCATTATACTTGGTATTGCCTACAAGACAGTATACATTTTATTCAGACACACAAAGAATTTCGCAAATAAAAAAGAATAAGAAAAATATCAAGCCGTATTTATTTGTTTCCAATGTGTATACATTAAATTAAAATTATATACTTTCGCTCATACCAATGTACTACTATTATTTTGGCTTGTGTTAAGTGTACTATTTGAACTGTGATTATCATCGGTATTGCTTGTCAGGCTGCTAGTGGAACCCTGACTTGGCGATCTTGGAACATTCAGCATGGCTGAACTACGTCGTCTTTGACTTGCATCTTGCGAACAGTTGTTCGGTACTTTAATGACACATCTTTTGTGATAGTTCATACCACAACCTAAAAAATTAATAAGCATTTTATTACTGTTAGATGACAAAAAGACTGGATAAAAAAATATACATATTTGATTTAGTAAAAATTATAAAATTTATCATAAATTTACCTTCGCATTTAAGACCTTGTCGAACAAGCCCAAATAGCATTTCACCACAAAAATCGCAAAATGTTGGTACCTTGTAGGAATGTACTGCTAAGGTATGAGGTCGAATAGGAATGTATTCGCTTGGCACTTGTGCTAAAATGTCAAACAATTTTTTTTATAATTATATATATCTTGTATAAGAAATCAAAATTTGAACGCTTACAACAAACAAGTTTTTCTTACCAGTCAACACGATTTCTACTAGTGTCTCATCAACTACTTCTGTAGCGTTTGTAACCAACTGCAAAACATTTGTGGAATTGTAATCGTGCTTGAATAAAATTAATCTCTCAAACAGATGATTCAATCCGTGCTCCGGACACTTGGTGTTTATAAAATCACAGGCGAGATCTTTCAGGGCCTTAAGAGTAAGTGTGCTGCTGTCAACCGTGACCGTGTCACGTATCAAACCAAACTGGAATAAAAATGTAACTTCTGCCCCCTCCATGATGCTTTGCGAATTTTTTCCTGTAATGTATACACGAACTCGTAAATACATAGATTAAAACTGTACATCTAAAAATTAGTAATATATTTTAACTTTCTAACCATATAATATAGAAATTTGCAACATTTGTTGCAAACAGTGTTATTACAATACTGTTGGAATATTGTTGACGTAATATTTTTGGAATGTTACAATGTTGCTGCAAATGTTGCTGCAACGAATAATATTATTGTATGAAAAGTTCTTGTTTTATTAAAATTAAATTAATTAATTAATTAAGATTTATTTCTCCTCTTTAGATACAGTAGAAAATTTATAATTTATAATATATATTTAAGAATTATAAGAGAAATGAATAAAAGGATTTATATTTTTAGAGCACCAAGATAAAAAAAAGAGGCAGATGTATATCAGTATATATAAACAAATATCCGGAATAATGAAAAAATAAATTAATTACGAGAGGATTATAAAAATAACTAAACAAATATGTTTAGTGTATTATAGTTATTGTGTGTAAAAATAATTAAATCACTCATTATCCCCCCTTTCTCTCTCTGCCATAATGTCAAAGAGTCATTGGCGAAAAAGCCTCTTATTCACGATTTCCACGCTGGCTTTTTTTTCCATGCAAGTGAATCATTCATCGCTCCGAATGATATGCGTGAAGCGTCCTGAAAGACGCGATAATCTCCTTACGTCAAAGTATCTTCTATAATGTAGCTTATCCAGCGTACAAAGAGTTTCGTAATCGACCTATGCAACACGCCCGGTGAGTTCTGTGCGAATGCTCGCGAAGCGAGGAAAAAGCGGAGAGAGAAAGAGAGAGAGAGAGAGAGAGAGAGAGAGAGAGAGAGAGAGAGAGAGAGAGAGAGAGAGAGAGAGAGAGAGAGAGAGAGAGAGAGAGAGAGAGAGAGAGAGA
>NW_012130077.1:1625827-1630361 GCF_000143395.1 Atta cephalotes
AAACAGATAAAATCAGAAATATAGAACAAGTCACACACAGCTCGAAAAAAATTGAATCAAGGTTACGAAAAAGACGATGTTTCTAAATTGGAGACTGAATAACAAAATAATTTTATCAACAATATCCCATATCGATATATCAGATATAATATTGAAAAAAATTCAATATAATCAGATATAATATGAAAATTTTCAATTATATCACAATAATAATGGATGTCGTATCAAAAAAACAAAAATTTTAAAATCTGTATATATTTATACATTTTTTTAAATGTGTATAAACATAATTTTTTAGTATTACACAATTATTTATCAGTCTTAATGTCTAGCAAAATTGTAATCAACTAAAGGTATACTTAGCAAACAGAAGTTGAGAAGTCATCATAGTGGATATGACGTACTTGTCAACTTGATCATATCAACTGGTTTTTAAATACTTGACTGTATCATTTAATTTCGTATAAATGTTAGTGTTACTTTAATCGTTTTAAAATTAGATTTGAAATATAATTCTCGAGAAAAAAATGTAAGGTATACCTCTGTGGCTGAACTTTGGAACTTAAAGTGAGATATGTATATATATATCTGAGAGTTATTAAAAACAAGAAAGAAAATTCTAGTGCTGACTAATGCAGGAACAGAAAGCAGATCAATAATTACATATAATTATGTAATATATAATTATATACAATTATAAAAAATTGACACATTTTATAGAGATACACCGGAGAGTATACATCCGAAAAGTATCTGGTATCTAGTATTATCCAGCACTTTTTTACTATCTGACCGGATATTCAGATACCATGAGTATTCGGAAATATATTCGGTTGAAATTTTATATCATAAATTGTTGATTGTGTAATTATATAAATAAAATTATACATAGACTATATCATATTATACAAAATATGTTATATATATAAAACATTCTAACAATAAAGTATGTCCATATATATAACATTTTTGTCCAAAATTAAACAACTGATATATATATATGTTTCTCCAATTTGAACAAATAGTATAACTATGTACGAATAAAATAAAATGTATAATTAATAGGAAATATTGTATTCTCTTTGCATGTGATACATAATAAAGAAATGAAAGATTAATACATGTAAGAAAATAATTTTTATTAATTTCCTTTAGCGTTCCTTTATCTCTTGAACAAAAATACTAGCAATAAAAGTGTATGTATGTAGGTTATACATACATGTGTTCTAAAGAAATGAAATTAAAAATAAAATATGTTTAAAATAAAAATATGTTTTGATTATATAAATCGGGCAATTTTTACTTTTGCATCATTATTGGCAATCAGGGATTGACACAAAAAATAATATGATTTATTACGACACATTTTTTTCATTAATTAGAGAAAAAAAAACGACGTGTATAATAAAGATATTTATAATATTTTATATCTGCAAAAATATTTTTGTCTTCATTCCTACGTCAAAGAATAATAAAAGTTATTTTTACTTAAAGAGAGAGGGCGAGATAAGTAAAATCATCTCTCAATAATTAAACAGATATTGTAAAATTTCATTAACATGTAATAAATTAAAATATGAAAAAATGTCAAAGTTTAAAGATTTTAAAAATGAAGATTATATAGATATAGAATGTAAGAGAAAAAGGAATATAAATATTTATTATTTATCGAATGTCATTGGTTGGTTGCAAAGTTTATAAAGACAAAACTCTTTTTCTCTCTTTTTTTCCTTTCATTTCTTCTCTTATTGCAGAAAAAGAAAACAAAAGCTTTAGAAAAGAACGAATGATACATGTATTTATTATTGACGACAATTCTTTGCGAGAAGCGACTTGTATCCAAAGACGATAAAATTGAGTTTGATATTATCTTTTAATTAGCGTGATTTGTCGGTAATTGCAAGTGATTCTCGTGCAATTTTTTAATTTTAAACATGTTCATGTCGCCAAAGAAAAAAAGGCAGAAACAGAAGGAAACAGCAATGCAATCGATCGAGATAGCAATGCAATCGATGAAGACAGCAATGCAATCGACGGAGACAGAAATGCAATCGACGGAGACAGAAATGCAATCGACGGAGACAGCAATGCAATCGATGGAGACAGTAATGTTATCGACAGAAACAGCAATGCAATCGATGAAGACAGCAATGCAATCGACGGAGACAGAAATGCAATCGACGGAGACAGAAATGCAATCGACGGAGACAGCAATGCAATCGATGGAGACAGTAATGTTATCGACAGAAACAGCAATGCAATCGATGGAGACTATGCTAACGATTTCATGGAGGTTTTCTTATACCGTGGCGCGCACCTTGAAACGGCAAGACTGTAATTTCACATGGGTATAATTTTAGATTTTGACAGTCACTTAATTTCAAAGCTAAATATTCATCAATTACATATTGCAAATTGTACATAATTATATTTTTACGCGTACTATCTAAAACTTCTTTTTAGAATGAATCTCACTTTGACGAGTTAAATCTCATTTTCATAGATTGAAAATTGAGTCACTCATTTTCAATAATGGATCAATTTTTATTCTTTAGAGTGTTATTCTTTAGAGAAATTCTATTCCAAAAATTTAGAGAATATGATACAATTTCTATATTTTGAAGTTAATTGTATTAAAGAATATAACTCTTTCTCCGATATTAATACATTATTCGATATTAATACACTAATGGTTTATTATTACATTATCCGAAGTAATAATCGCAATACATTATATATTATATTGTACACTTAGAGAAATGTGAAAAAGATACATAAGTTAGTCAGTTTAATATTTTTTTGTAGAATGTAATTGAAAAGGGTTATAACAAATCAGCGCCTGGGCAAGAATATGAAATTTCATATGCCATAATCAAACAGGCGAGGACTTTTTTAAAAAGACGCATTTTGAAAACACCTTGCTTCCAGGTAATAAATAACATTATATATAAAGTTTAATTCTTAACAAAATTTTAATAAAATTAGTACGAATCAATAATCTGAAATATTTATAAATATTTCATTATGGATGCTTTGAAAGTACAATCACACAACATTGTTCACAAAATGTATACACAAAATTATACGATCGTATATACTGTATTTTACAAAATACAGTATGTAAATATCAATTATATACAAGTGTATATAAAAATAAGATCTATTAATTAGTGTAAAAGTATATTTTCTCATTTTATATTAAAAAGACTTAAAATATAATTATAACTATAAATCAAAATAAATTATATATTATAGATATTATTATATATATAATATATATTACATATTTGCTACAACGACAACATAATCGAAAAATTGTTATTTTTTTATTTCTGCTTGTAAAAAAGAAATGGAAACATATAAAGCAGAAAAATGTACTTTTTTATCGCTCTATAATTAATTATTATATCAAAATTGCATTAAATTTTAGAATAAAAAAATATCAATTTGATCCCTACATTCCTCCTCTCTGTCTCTTTCTCTTGCAAAATATAAATAAAGAATCTTAAGAGTATTTATTAATCTAATATGATTGCTTTAGAGCGAACGCATACTCGACAGAAATGATTTCAATATTTATCTGAAGAAGGAACTTTATCAAGTTACCGATAGCATCAAAGCACGCGGCGTGATTTACAGTTTACTACACCTATCAAAAGAGCAGAAATGCAAAGGTATCATAACAATCTCAACGGGCAGCTTTGCATTTATTCTCTGTCATTATACACATCGATATAACATACCGATAACGGTGGTGTTGCCGACAACAACGGTAGAAGAAAAAGTCAAGATGTGTCAAAGATATCCATTATCACGAGTGATTGTCAGAGGTGATACTTTACTAGAAGCTCATCGTACCGCTTTAGATATCGCCATGAGAGAAGACTTATTTTATTTTGATGGGTATTCTTCTTTAACAAAATCTTATGAAAATTTGATTGGACGCATTAATTGCTTACTAGTGCGTATTAAAATCGTCATACACAAATTCCCAATCAGCATACAATAAAAAAATATTTAACACATATTTTTTAAATATTGTGTGTTGATTAAGTTGACATAAAAATGTGTTATATAAATATAAAACAGGTTAAATTGTGAAATTCTTAATATGCGTTAAAATTTATGTTATTAAGTAAAATTATATGTTTTTTTAACATTGAAAATATTTAAATTTTATTTTTATGTTCAAATTAAGTCAATACGCAACGGCATTAATATGCGCTACTAGTGCATCCCATCGAATTCGCTATTCGTAATAAATAAAAATATTTTTTCGTTAAAAAATAAATTTTCATCAATATTCAAATATCAAATTAACTAATTTTTGAGTGATAAATTACAAGCATACAGAAAATAGATATACATAATATTGATGAAAATATTTCTTAACGAAAAGGTACTTTTACTTAATTAATATGATAATAGAAGGACATTAATTAATAACTTTTTTATCATATTTCATTATTGCTACAAAGGATACACTCATTTCGTTAAAAATAAGTGAATTATTTAATATTTCTTCCATAGGAAC
>NW_012130077.1:1631901-1642498 GCF_000143395.1 Atta cephalotes
ATATATATATATATATATATATATATATATATATATATATGTTATATTTACATGATGCATTCTAAAGAAAAGTATACGAAATTGAAATATATGTACATATATTTCGATTATATAAATCGGGCAATTTTTTACTTTTGCTCGATAATCAGGAATTGATACAAAAACAATATGATTTATTACACATTTTTTCACTAATTGATATAACTTAAATTTAATTAAAATTATTTTTCAAAAATGAATAAACAGAAACAAGTAAAATAATAATTTAAAAATATTAACTTTTCTAAAATTTTATCATAAAAATATGAAATCTGGAGACACGATAATGTCGCTGTTCAAGCGCAGCGACACTGCCATGGCTACTTTTACTAGATCGAGATTATCGAATCTCAGTAACGATACAAATATACGCATAACAATGCGGAAAAAAATCGAGGAATAAAAATCTCTCCAAAAAATTGTGTAGAATATAAGACAAATGAAATAAATAATTTGCTCTGTAATAATTATTATTTCTTATAACAAAACTAATCCTGAACTATCCTTCTCATTATATATTGAATAAACTTTTTTTTTTGTCGATGAAATTTATAAATATTTATTGGATCAGAAACAAAGGTTTCAAGAAAAGACGAAAAATGAGTTGTTAATGACAAATAATAAATTATTCGCGAGAGAAGAAATGAGTTTTTGACAGGAGTCAAATCCGATATTTGATATTATCCCCTGTTGATTACCTGCAGTTACATCTTAAGTGATTTTCATCGAAAAGTAACTTTTTATTTTACATATCTATGCCTTCGTAATTGAGAAAGAAACAAAAATCTAAGAATGGAGAAGCAACGAAAAAGAATATTGTATTGTTTTTTTGTACTATGGTCTGCCCACTGTCGCTTTACATATCGCCAAGATCAATGGCCTATTATTATCTGATGGATATTTTTTTTATAAACTTACTTATTTAATTAAATTTTTTATTAAAAAATAATATTAATTTATTTCTATTTATATGTGATAAATTTAATTTTATTATTTAAAAATTAATTAAATTAAAGAAAGATAATAATTATTTTTATATAATCATACCGCATTATTGTCTCAAGAAACACAGATTTATTAATAATTCGTCTAATTTTTTACCTGATTTTTAAAGTATTTTTTTGAATAAAAACGATCATCTAAATATAATTGTTGGTTAAGCCATCTTTAGGCTTAGACATTTTAGATGAGATAAAAAATATTGATGCAATGTTACTGCCAACGGCGATCAATGGTTGTGGATTAATTACAGATAGCGATCAAAGAATACAATCCGAAAATAAAAGTTATTGTAAGTAAATAAACATTTTCTTTATAGCTGCTATTGTAATTGTAAATTATTATATATTTTCATATAATAAGCTAAAATTTATCTAAAAAAAATTTGTATTTATTTTGAGAGAAAATAAAAATTTGTAAATCATAATTTTAATTTTTAGGAGATCTAAACTGAAGTTACTATTATTCTTTAATCGAAAATATTAGGACGAACAACTTCGCCTAACGAACTAGAAATTCCTACGAATGATTATACGTGGTATCGAAATTCTAAAAGCTTATCAGAAATGTGGCTCGATACAATTATGACAGTAAATAAAACATTGGTTAATATTGCAGCCAATATGTTATTAAAAAAAGAAAACATTGATGATTTCAGTGTAGCAATTGGTTTAGCTGCGATTTTAACTGGTGAAATCCATGAATTAAAGAATCAGACTGCTCCTTGCCCTGATGATGTGGACTGCAAAGTTCACGAAATATTGGCATTCCAAGAATGGATCTAGACACGGAGGAAACTTGCGAAACGCATAATCTTTATATAAAAACCACTTGTAGAAGCCTTAAGAATATTATCAAATACAGTCCATACTTATCAGTTAATGATGAAGAAATTATAATTATTGTTGATAAGCATAAGTAACAGCATTTTCTTATTAATTTAAGCGAACTTTTTAAAAGATTAATAGCACTGCTGATAGTAAAATTGTAAATGACGCACTAGAAGTTGCACTAGAAATTACTCGATCATATGATAAATCAATATTATGAAAGACGCTATTTTATTATGCCTTTATGATCAATTTTAAAAGTATATAAATCAGAATACACTAGAAAAGTTGAAGAGATAAAAATGTAGAAATGATCTACCAATTATTGCATTAACTTCTTTATTATACTTTTTCAATAAAAATTTGAAACATAAATCAATTAAATATGTTCGCATGTGGATACACACATATATAGCATGAGACTTTTAATTAACACAGTAATTATATTCAATATGAAATATCAATTTTTAAGAAGTTATAAATTTAAAGCGTCAATATATATATAAAAGTTGGACGGTTTTTAAATTGATATTGGAGTGCATCAAATAAACGATCAAGTATTTTTTTAGTGCATTCATCATATTCAGTTATTAAAAATTATACGAAATTTATCTTATTATTCTACTTTTCATTCAATTCTTCATAATATTATAAGCTTTATTTTTAAATTAGTAAAAATTTGTAACATTTTATTTTATATACGAAAATAAAAGTTCTGATGAAATCTTTTTATTTAGATTTGAAAATGCGTTAAGTACTTCTTTTTTTCTTCATAAGAAATATTGCATTCTCATCTAGATACAATTATTTATATTTTTATAGCATGAATACCCTGTAGGAATTTTTACTATCTCTTCTTTAATTTAATGCTTCAACTGCCATATGTAATGCTTCGATATATCGGCATGACACTTTATGCGTTTCACTGCGATATATCGATATACGACTGCACATTTAAAAGCTCCAAAAAAACTTAAAAGTAATTTTATTGAATCAAAATGATGCCTATATTCTCATGGCTGCGTTCCAACATTCAGTGTACGTAAGTGTCTGAAAGTGTATAGTAAGTTACGTGCACTATATATTTTCAGCACTTGCAACGAATATCAGAACATGATAGTACGATATGCATGCTATACGGTAATAATAATCATGGATACGACTAAAAAAAATCAACAAATTAATAAAAAATTTTAATTTTAAAAATATGTTATGCATATTTATAAAAAATTGACATTAATATCTAACAAAAAATTACAATAAAAATATTAATTAATAGCAACATTTCTTGTAATACTAATCATATTTTAACGACAAAGAATCAAATATTAATGTTCATTCCTGTGTAATTTTTTATAATTTGTGCAATTGAAAAAATATAAACTATAAATATTGAATTCAATTTAATTAAAATCCATAACTATTTTTTTATAAAATATATTTTTATAAAATTGCACGGTTTTACATTTAATTATTCTTCAGTTTCATCAATCTTTATTTTTAATGGTTACGTTATATTACAGGAAAAAATGTTTAAAAAACGAAGGAATTAGTAATAACAAAAAGTAAAAAAATTTTAAATATACAAAATTTAAAAAATAAGAAAAGAACATAATTAAACAAATATTAAACAAAAAATAACACTTAAGTATAATTTTCACATAATTTTGTCATTTCTGATTTGGAATATTTTCCAAAATATCAACAATTAGTAAATTATATCAGTGTATAACGCTACTAGTAATTATTAATATTAAAGAATTTTGATATTAATAAAATTTTGCTCCAGCATCAATATAATAGATACTTCTCTATGACTTACATGCACAGAGGGCAAAAAGAAATATCTACAAAAGGTATACAAATCTTAATATTATAACTGAATGCATAAATGAAATATAATCAAATTCTTATAAAAAAGTTTAAGACAATTGAAATATCATATAAGTATGATTCTTTTGCATAACAGAAGAAATATTATTATAATTTGAAAGAGAAATAGTTTCATCGTTATAGTCATATAATTTTTCAATTATTAGGATTCAAGGGATATGCTACCAATATGTTGTCTCTGATAGTATCGAAAGAAACCTGAGAATGCGTTTTGTAGAAACCATCTGACGCCTCTATGTATATAAAATGTGCACAATATTTCCGGACTAGAAATGAATATTTCCGGACAACATCCATGATCCCTGGTTTCTGATTTTTGTTATACATTATTTGACTCTATTCCGTTATGTCTACAAAATATAGTTACGTAATAATATATAATAAAAATAATAATTAAAAATTAGAATAATTCATTAACTGAAAAAATATTTAAAATAAAAAAAATATTTTCCATTTTAACAATGTTTTTATGCAAAATATATAAAAAAATATACAATGAAAATACAATGCAATATTGCTTAGATATTTGTTACAAAAAATATATAAACAGATTTAACTTTTTAGGCTTTTCCATTTTGACCGAATATAATTATAATAGAAATTTTGATTAAATTTGAAATTTTTCTATATAAATTGTATATTTTTAATTAGAAAATTCAAACAAAGTTCAAAAAAAGCGGATCTTGTAGAGGCCCTCCACCACCCCCGCCGATTTCGATCGGCGGTCCTCTTTTTTGAATCAGGAATGAAAGCAACGTATTACTTAATTGTATCACCATTACAGATATATTACTCATTCCTGCTTTTCTTGACAATATCATAACATCGGGAACTTTGGCACAAATTTTGACAATGCTTGCACAGAACACATGTCAAAAAATCTGAATATAAAATATCTTAAAATGTTTTAAAGAAATTTTATGTTTTAATTTTAGATATGCGTACTATCTAAGCATTTTTTAAATTTAAATAAATAATCTTAACTATAGACCAAAGTCACCTTTTTTGTACATTTCATTTGTACATTTTTTAACATTTTTATTTTATTTTTTATAGAATTTACTTTATATCATATATAATACAATACAAAAGAATTACAATATAAAATTAAAAATATACAATAGAAATACATACACAATTTCTTTGTAATGTAAAATTACACATAAAACACATCGGTATACACATAATAACACAATTTTGTCATGATGCAATGTGAAACATGTAGGTACAATTAAATTATTATTACGTCGTTTCTTATTAATTATCTGATAGCAAATGCAAATTATTTTGTTTTATTTAATTTACGCGAGCAATTGCGACCAAAAAGATTGTTAATAAATTTGTTATATATGTATTTTTCTACACAATAATACATGTCATTTGACAAACATAAAATGTCTTGCAATATCACAACTATATATTTTAATGATAAACAATCAAATGAACTAGACGATATATTATATTTAATCACATGTATGAATTTTAATTCGCGCTTTACTTTTAACGGTAAGACAGATTTTATTAACAAAATCAAGAATCGTTATCATCGCGTTATCATCGCATTTAATACAGGATAATTGCCTCCACAATTCGACCAGATCAAGTCTCTCTGCCGAGTGACATATTAGAAGAGAAGAATAATCTGCATGCGGGATTGCGAGCTGTGCTCTACTTCTATAAAGTTCTACGGGAATAATCCGCAAAGAAAAATTAAATGATTCATTGAACTCCAAACCAAAAACTCTGCATTGCAAAAGGAAACGAATCCCAAATTTTCCGGACTGCTCTTGATAGAAGATGTTTGAGTAAGTTAATCTTTTTTCAAATTTTTGAATAATGCAAGTGTAATGCAATTCCCAAATAATTTGGTAATTTAATAGATATTCATCTTAGTTTTTTAGTACACAAGATCAAGATTTACGCAAAAAAAATATATTCTTTCACTATTAAATACAGCATTTTATTACTAAAAACATGAATAGAACGATATTCTATTGAAGAGTGATTACAAATGATTATATTTTGAAGTAATGAAATACATACATCTTTATTATACTTTATTTAAATGTGCGAATACAAAAATTCTCAGGTACCGACTGTTCGAAGCGAATCGAACCGATAACAATAAGATTTTAATTAATTTCATAATCAAATATGTATTTAGAAGTATAAGATTCACATTGTTTTCATTTCTTTGTAATATTTTATCAAATACAATCAAATAATTAAACAAGATTATCTAAATATTTCATGTAACATTTTGATAATTAAAATCTTATGGACATCGAGGTACCTAATCGATTCGTCTCGAATATATTAAGTATTCACACACATTTTTATATAATTATATTTATCCATAATTTATTTAATAATTTATTCAAATAAATATAAATTTTTAAAATAAAATTTTATTAGACGTATAAAAGTTAAAAATTTATATAATATATATTCATTACGTATATATTTCATTATATAAATAAATAATCTAAAATATTTAATAATTAATTAATATTCTGGAAAATTTAAAAATTAATCAATTTTCTGGAATAGAAAGACGTGCCTGAAAATCCAGTGCCTGAAAATAGTTTCTTAAAAGAAACTAAGGGTTAAAATATTGTAAAAATATATTCATTTGTAATCACATTTTTTTCTTAAAAAAGTTCAAGAAACGACTATTACATACAAATATTAATTTATTTAAATTCATTTTTCTACACAATTGCTATTCATGTTCAATCCATTAAACTTTTTTATTATCAAAGCAGCATTAATGTTAATGAAAGAATATTTAATGAAAAGAATAAAATTCTCTCTCAGAATATACTGTATGTAATCGATTTTAATACTCAATTTTTTAAAAAATTGTATTATTGTGATCGATAATTCACTGCTGAAATTACTATAATACTTCCAAAAAATGTCAAGAAAAACCCAAGATTAATTTCAGCCCTGCAACGGGAAGCCCCAGATTCAATGAAGCACCGAACTAAGCATATCGAATAAATCCTACGGAAATTGACGAGAAATAGTTTACGTTAAAAATTATTATGACTCTCCGTCAGTACGAATTACAACCCAGGTAGAAAGCTAATGTCATTTATTATTTTGATGTTAAGATAATACTTATGACAACATATTAATGATAACATAATAATGACATAAAAGCGTTTGTTTGCTACCTGGAAAGATTTCTTAATGTTTACTTGATGCAAAGAACAGCGACAAACTCCAACGATTGCATATATATGAAAATAATGTATTTGCAGTAACTTCTAACGAATTAACATATTTAATACGAAACATAATTTAAGAATTTGATAAATAAATATTTAATATTATAAAACTTGACAAATACGTTTCATCATAAGAGCGAGATAAAATAAGGCATTTCGCGAATTTTATGTATAATATAACAAACTCTAATATAAAATTTGCTTCACAAAAATATATTAAAAAAAAATAAATAAATATAATTTACTTCGTCACATCATGATATTTAAAACACGAATGTTAAATTTCGTGAACAAAAATTGTACACATACCGTCATTGTCTTCAATTAATTATTATAATATATATGTTACATAAATTATAACTTTTAATACGGAATTTTCAATATTTCCCGAATTTATTAACAATCTTTTGGTAACAAAAAAATTTTAAAGATCTCACCCAAAACGAACGTTCATTAAATGTGCATCAATCTTTATCTTATTAATTGCATCCGATTACATAATAAATATTATTTACAATTGTTATTACAATTACAATTATATTATTTCCAATTATATTATACGAATAATAATAATATACATAATAATATACAATTATTAATATTATTAATAATTAATATTATATTAAGAATATTATCAAGAATATATACAATTATTATTATATAAATTACAAATACAATACATAATATTTACAAAATATGTAATATGTTACATTGTCTAAGAATTAATTTAAAATTATAATAACATAATTTTTAAGTTGCTATTATTATTAAAAATATAATAACAGATGCAGTTATATATTATTATTGTTATATTTTATATAATAATAAATAATTTAATATTTAATAATAATAAAAAGTAAATATATCAACATATTCACAATATTTATCTTATATATTTATAATTATTATATCTTTTAACTTCAATTTTCAATTCAAATTATTATACTCCTACCTGTCCAAATTCCTACGTATCCGTATTCCAGTTTATATTCCTATTTGCCTGTATTTTTCCCTATCCATTTACTTACCTACATGTATATTGCAACTTTATAAAAAAAATCTTTAATTAAAGCACAATGCGACACACGATTTACTAGGGGAACCAATTTGTTAATCCAGTAGAATATCTGAAATCTGCTCAAGCGATAAATCTAAGAAATAGAATTTCAAATATATATGCGCGATTAGAAAGTAAATGGAGTCCTTCCAGTTTCGTACATATATATAGAAGAAAATGTAGAAAAAAAAAACAAAATAATTTTGTACCTTACACTCCACTGATCAAAATTGACCACTTATCTTATTCGTTTCATCATATTCTTTCTTCTTTCTAATGCCTGTTCTACAATAGGGTCGCAAGTTATAAATCGTAAGAAATTAGCTAATTATTTAAAGTTAAGTACGAAAAGAATAATCGACTATGATTGATTAATTTCTTGCGACTTACAGTTTGCGACCTTATTGTAGAACAGGCATTCGAGCCAGATTGGACTTACCTTTCGTTGCATCTGACCATAAATCTGATCGCATTTCAATTAAAAATTGATAAGAAAGAGATACCTCCCTGCTGTAGATTATTATTCTCGCCAACAAACAATATTATGTTCGATTTGAGTGTACATATACGCGAGGAGATCAGATCAAAAAATTTAAAATAACAAAAAATTATTTAAAAAAGAATATTGATAATGATCGTAAAAATTGTAAAAAATTGAAGACATATCTACAAACTTCATTACTTGTATGAGAATTTTGATTGAACATTTCTTCAAAACGACGCGCGTTGTTTTAACTTTGAATTTTATTTAAAAAAACTTTACTTGTAATTTTATATGTATATTGATGCCGTTCTAAACAAAACGTATATATTTCGCGAAAAATGAAATTTATACTATTAGTAATACTCTAAAGATAAAAAATACGTAAATAATAAACTGATAAAAAATTTGACAATGCACAACAGTGAAGATATATAATGCATGTTTATAACAAGTATTTTCAAAGCATATCAAATAAAATATACAAAACAAAATAAATGACACGAGATCCGAAAGAACTAAAAAAAAAACACATACAGTATCTAATAATATTATATTATAATTAATTAAAATTAATCATGTAATAATCATGATAATAATTAATCATATAATTAATCATGTTGCTACGAATAACATAAATAATTATAAGTTTATTGATACAGAGATGGTTTGTATTTCTTATTTCATATTCAGATTAGTTTAATATAATATTGATATAAATTAAATTGTAAAATAAATTACATATAAAATCATAATTATGAATAAGAAAGAAGTGTTCAATGGAATCGATGGATCAAGATTCATATTTCCAACCTGTCAAGATATGTTCTTCAACATGATAACATAATGAAAATATACTATACATAAGATAAGGAGAAATGAGTCACAATCAAATATACATACGTATTAAATTAATTAGCAATTTAATATTCAAACAAACATACTATTAATTATTGTGTGTGGTCTGCAGTACATAACATATTAAGTTTTAAATAATTGAACAAACCGTGAATAAAATTCAATCATCGAATAGCTTTTTAAATATCTTTAAAAGTAATTATCAAAGTATGAAAAAATAAGAAATAATAAGAAATAATCGATGTGAACAAACGAATTATAATTTTTGATTCATAATAGTGACAAAGGCGAACAGTGATGATTCGTGACATACGATTCTAATTTAGATAGAACTCCTATTTTTCTCGTAAACCATTTCCTAACTAATAATTCAACAATTTTAAAAATGTTAACAGTCATCAATCAATATTGAAATTATTGATATATGGAATCCGGATCTCATGGGAAAATTAGGATTTAATGTATAAAATAGGAACTCTTCATTTTCAACACAGGATAGGAACTGCATGTCGTAATAAAATTCGTTACGAGACCTCATATTTTCCATTAGCCAATCTATTAGATATCAGAAAAAAATAACCTTAAAAATCCGAATTCATATAAAACAAAATATTATATTAAATTAATTAATTTCTCTTCAACATGATATTTAATACTTCACACATATTTAAATTTGACAAAAATGCTACTAAGTTTCTTCAATAATTGCATGTTTATTTCTAAGATATATAAATTATAATGAATCTTCATTTTAAAATTAACAAAACTTCGCTACTACAATTCTGCGATTCGAGAATAAAAAATTTCTCATGATTCTCCAGCTACAAGATAACCTTTGATAATTTCTCTACAGAAATTCTTGCCTTCGCTTTCGTAAATTTATATTTGAATAAATTTTTTAGAAAATTTATCGTCTTGCGAATCACTATCCATCTTGCAAATCCTTCATGAAAAGTACAAATAAAAGTGCAAATTACACGACACGAAAAGTGACTGACAATTTCATAAGATCAATGCGGATACGGGACAGCGAGATAATTGGGAATACGGTCGGCTTCCCGGGTCACATTTAGTGAGAATTAGACACGAATTGCAACGATCTTACTACTGGGACCATATCCCGAATTTACACAAATTTCGAGAAATACCCGGAAATGTTTCTGAAGAAGTGCACCGCTTATTCCACGTCCCATGAGGAAGCGGTAAG
>NW_012130077.1:1652914-1659840 GCF_000143395.1 Atta cephalotes
ATATATATATATATATATTGTGTATATATATATATATATATATATATATGTTTTGTGTGTGTGTGTGTGTGTGTGTGTAAGATAAGATTAATCAGTTGTGATAACATTATTGTATTTTTTTCTTATAAAGAATATTTTCTTCATTATATGCATTGCAAAAATATTTTTTAAAATGTACATATTTTTTCTTTGCATCAATTTATAGCATATTTAATCTTGGATGAATATTTGGGAATGAGATTAAGGAAAATAAATGCATAACTCATTTAATTATAGGTTTTGTTGTATCAAAATTTTTTTTGTGTCATATATATTGAATATATGAATATCCTGTATTAATTTAAAAATAAAGAATCTTTGAATTTTAAAATTCATAATAATTTGTTTATACAAAACTTTATTTTTTTCTTTACTTCTTCATTATTTATTTCATTAATTTTAATTTAAAAACCAATTATTTCAATAATTTTTTATTCATCAAGTTTATTTTTATTAAAATGCAATTATAATAAGTATATAAATATTTTTTCTGATTTACATTGTTAATAAAGAAAAGAATTTTTTTCAAAATGCTTTTGAATTAAAAAATTTAATTATTTCCAATATGTGTGAATCAAATAATAATTCAATAAAATTAAACATGTTTATGTTCTTACTTGATTTATATAATTTTATTAATTTTATATAATTTATAACATTAACTCCTTATTGAATTCTATTTTATTTTCATTTTTTATATACTCTATTTATATATATATATTCTATTTATATATATATTATCTATTTATATTTATATATATTCTATTTTATTTTCGTTTTTGTGTATACTTGTGTGAATATCCGGGAAAAAATATTATATATATTGTACATATTTTATAATAATTATATGTAATTGTATAGAAAATAAGTATAAAAAAATTGTATAAAAAAATAAGAAATAAAATTTTTAATATAATTATATATAATTATATATGAAATATATTTTTTCCAGGTATAACATAATAGTCTCAAACACAATACACACCAAAATACTGATCAATTTGACAAATAATAATAGACAAATCCAAGATTAAATATGTATCATAATCGTTTGTAACTAATCCATTTTAAAGTAATGGATCTATGAAACGTTATATTCATTTTTAATATAATGATAGACATTTGTGTACATTTTTCGTTACTTAATAAAATCTTTGTTACTCACCGATCAACTGCTTCGATTTCTCACAATCAGATTAGAGTCATGGAAAGTCTCTATTATATTTTTTTACTACATCTTCATTAACCGTTAATAATCTAATCATGGCCAAGGTGATACTGCGCGTTTCAATAAAAGAAGAAAGAAGACTGATGCAGTGGAGTTATCACCTGGTTCCATGATTCTATAACATATAAATACAAGATATAAATTAAAATAGCGTTCAAAATAATCTTATATATCCATTAAAATAATTATACATTTTCTCAAAATGGTCTCAAAATGGTCTTTATAAAAATAAATTTTTGTAATGTTTTAGATTATTTTTTTTAATTATTATTTTTAATGTAATAAAATAAGCTTGCTTACCGCAAAGTTGTTCCATTGCTTTTCCTTCTCCTCTTTCTCCTCCTCCTCCTCCTCCTCCTCCTCCTCCTCCTCCTCCTCCTCCTCCTTCTCTTCCAAAATTGTCAAGCCTGTTTTTCATCTCTGTTCTCTTCCCATTGTTTGCTTTGTGACAGCACTTATCAGTTGAACCAAATAGTTTGTTAAAATTAAATGCAGTTGCAAACAATTGCTAAGGGTCGCTCTTTTTTACGCTTACAGTGCTTGTAAAAAATTATTTGTTTGATAAACAAGGATGAACTGATGTTTACATCATGTGAGCGTGAAAGCGGAACGCACCTTAAATATTATGCAACCATGACATATTTTGTTTGTATAGTCGATATTAATTAGACGTGATATAATTCATGTTGCAACAGCAAAAAATAAAAACGCAAGAAATTTGTCATGTTCGATACTCGCGATATTTTTAATTTTATAAATAAAATTTGAACATTGGAATACATCTAAGATTGCAAAAATTTTCTGAACAGACTTGAATTGACTTTACGCGACATGCTATTCGGCTGCACGAGTATTATAAAATACGTGCTCGAATGAGTTGTCCGCATACTAGTGCCGAATTTATATTACATAAGTATTAAATATTTTAAGAATAAGATATAAAATTAATATAACTTTACTTACCAATTCAATAAGTCGCAACAACACTCATTTGGAGCCGACTTATCTTGTATCCGCCACATTCTGTAAATAAATAATGCAATTAATTGAAGTGATTTCGTTTGTCGCGCGATCAATTTCACACGCTAATGTCCGTTTCTACTAGTACAGATTAACTTTAATTTCGGTTCAACTTACTCTTCAGCTTTTTCTAGTTCTAAAGATTACTGGTGAAAATGAACATAAGAGCGACGTGGCAATGCGCGTCCTTCTTTTTACAAATATTGAATTTATAATTGCGCGAACTAAGTGTTGCAATAAACAATAAATACAGATTTAATATAAGTTTTAATTTTATTATATGATCACGATGCCATCTCTTGATTACAAGCTTCAATTATAAATCGAGATGTAAATGAAGCGTAATTGTAATTAAAATGGCTTCATTTTTGCGTTAACTTAGCGTGTCAAAAACGATGCGAACGACGCGGCGCCGGCGTAGTCACACTGCACTTCTCATTCTTGACGTCGCGTTCATGGAATTTTTCGTATTTCAAGCAACAAATATATCAACCTATAATACGGAAATAATAATCATCATAAAAGACGAGCGCGTATATTCTAATATATCGCTCGTGTTTCATGATTATTTCTGTATTGTAGTTTAATATTCGAAAATTTCATTATCAATTATTACGATATACTTTCGGCGAACAAGTTGTACGTAATACGTTCGTTTTTTACTAGACTTAGATATACAAATATTGAATCTATAGTCACGCGGTAATTAAATATTGATAATATACATTCAAGTTATACATTTCGGTTTATTTAGGTTTTTACCATATTTGATCGCGTTGTCACTCTGAAAGTCAGTCCATTTCGTCGTGTCATACTCTGCATTCCGCGAATGAAATGTGAATGCGATCAAAATGGGGAAGCGGCGTCGTTTTCCGCGCGTGGTCAACTTCACGCATAAAAATAATTAGCGAGACGCGATGACACGACCGTGCGTCTCGATTTTCGACCGAAATATTGAGAAAGATACTTTCATCCGTATACATTATCAGTGTATTAATACAGTGTGTTAATAGTGTGTCAATACAGTGTGTCAATACAGTGTGTTAGTATATTAGATTATATTAGACTCTACACTACGTGATATTTAAACTGATACTGATGACTTATAAGAAATAAAGATAAGTATTGATTAACCTTAGTAAATAAATCCAACGATGGATGATCCTTTCCGTGTCGTTCCTCGTCGTTTTATGTTCTAAGGGAATTCTGTGCAGAGATTATGAAGAAAATTGTACTTGATTCGAGGATAGAGTTGCGAACTTTTTCAACGTTAAAATGACAGAACCTTTCCGTTCTCTACTCGAATCGCAAAAGCACAAAATTGGAAACTACGTGGTATTTATAGTAGTCACACTGCAAACCCCACCACTCGCATGCTAGCCAATGAGCGCGTGCGTTGCCTCGCTGCGGGCGCTCATTGGATCGCGCTAGCTTTCGGATATGGGTATAAATAAAAACGCTACCGTGAAAAATTTCAATCATTTTCGGAATTTGGAATCGTGCGTTTCGTCGGGATAGAGAAGCTTTATGCAGTATGCGCTTTTATGATGCGTATTTACATAGGTCACGTTACAACGTAAAATTTCAAACAAAAGCTCATATGAAAATGCATTCTGAATATAGACTAGAAATTATATTTAAAAAAAATGTTTGTTTTGTTTATGATTTACAAATTAGAATTTATATTATACTTTTTAAAGTAATTTAGCACGTAATTTATAGTATTGCGATTTAGCAAGACTTGCATCACATTTATTTCTGACACCATAATTTTATTGTCAACACGTAATTATATATGTAGTTGTCAAATTAAAAATGAATATAGCGCTAGTAGTATGTTGTAAGGATGATTTTAACAATTCTATACAGGGTTATGTTATCTTTTATGGAGCGTGAGTGTCATTGAAGGTTATTTACAATTTTCAGAGCTGTGTATATCTTTGTGATGCGGCTTGTCCACAGCGAACTGGAAATGATTAATTGATTTATGAGCGCTAGTCGGACACATAATATATACTTCGTATAACAAATCTTCCGTAAATACACACTGCAAGAAATTAAACCTAACTAATCGGTATGCTGGCTATTTCTCCACTGTACATACATAAACATCAATGACAGGAGCAGGCTTTGCGAGCGCTTTGCAAATATCGACTAGTCTGTGATAATTGTTTAATAATTTACTACCAGTGGCAGATGCCTGTTTAGATAGATAATAAGCGAGTCCGATGACACGGATGTTTTGCTTCTTATCCCGCCTGATGTATTTCACGTACCGTCTTCCGACTCTGATACTAACTCAAGCAATCATGTCAGAACGGAGGTCCGATGTTACCTCAAAACTGGTGAGACATGTGCAATCATTAGAGTCCCAAATTTTCGCGATCCGGTCCAGAAATAATTCATTGTTGTTTGTATCTATTGATGACGCTAAGAAAACAGATATATATATATATATATATTGAATTATTTGTTAATTAATTAATATATATATTGAATTATTTGTTACAGTTATCAAGTTTTATAATTTTACTATACTTATTTGTGTTTATTGTTTCAGAAATTAGCTAAAGATGAAACAAAGTCTGTTGCAGAACAAAAGAAAAAAAATCAGAACAGAATTACAAGAGATTTAGAAATAGGTAGATGAGGTGGCAAAAGCAAAATTGCAAGAATTTCAAATGTAACTTGATAATGTTTTTCGAATTTTCAGAATTTTTAGAGGAATTAAAAACAAAACAGTAAGTTATAGCTGAATGTGTGTATGCTGCTATAAAGGATTATTTATAAGTTCGTTCCTTATATATTTTTATATAGCAGAGCAATAAAACATATATAATTTATCGTTTAGAAATAAATTTGCTAGAGGAAAAACATAAAGAGGAAAAATGATGCGAATTGTAATTCGAGCATTATAGAGATCATTTCTATTAGAAAAGCATTTAAATTCTCAACGTGCATCAAAATTTCAACTTCCAGAACAATTGCATTCCATTATGCAAAAGCAATGGTAATAGGCTCTACACATTATATCAGATTAGTCACAAAATATGTTTGAATTCATACATACAATTATTCGTTAATCATCATGATTATGACACTTTTGTGCATAAATTTAAAAAATATTATTACAGAGAGTAACATGGATAATATTTCTTCGATCTCGAAAAAATTCACGGAGATAAATGTTTTGATTTTAAAGGTCCTAAAAAATCAGAATCAATGTCAAATTATTACATTAAACTTTCTCAGGAATTAATAAAATTGCTCAAGAAGCACATAATTTGATTAATGCACAACCTGTTGAAGATCATAACGAAAATGTGATTAACAATGAATTCATCGAAAAAGGCACCATTAATTAATAGAAATTAATCGAAGGAGCTAAAATGATTTTCGAAAATATGTGAAAATGATGATAATATTCAGATGATAATCTTAAAAAAAGATTCATGATTAAATGTAAACAAATTTTTTATAGATTGCAGAAATGAAGTTAGCAAAAGAAGACAAAGATTCAAAAACAAGGAGTAGTATTTCGAATCCGCCATTAGGATGTAAAGAAGTATCATGGAAACATTATTTAAAAAAGGAATTGAATATGAATGAGGATAGCGTCACGTGGCAACAAAGTCCCGAGATTTGTTTATTTAAAGTTTGATAATTAAGACACATATATATGTATATATAAACGAATAATATAATTTTCTCTGTTAGATTGTACACGATATTAATGAACATGTATCACTTCCGCAAAAAATGTTTACAAAAATAGATTACAGAAAAACAAATTTCCTTGGAAATGACATGTATGATGTAACATATGATTCCGAAGACAATAGCTGAACTCGATTATAGCAACTGAATTCAGAATACAGTGTACTTAATTAGCAGTAATAAATTTTTTTATATGGAACAAATATCAATCTATTTTTTCTGCAAGATAAAAATTGAATAAACATTTTTCTCATATACTATACTGATTTGCTTAAATTTTTACATTATCTTTTCCTATTTGTCCATCGTAAGAACAATATTCATATCATTTTATCTAAAATAAAATGACCGAAGATAATTTTTCTTGTTTGTATTTTGATGTGTAGATGTGGCTCTTAAATGTACATTTACTTATTTCATGTCTTGCAGTTTTGGAAAGATTTATAAAATGATTGTATAATAATCGATATTATATATCGATAGCGGAATAACATAAACTTAACATACCATTATTGCTTTATATAACTTTGAACATTATAATTTGTATTAATATTCATATTACTGTTACAAGTATATTTTTTGCTAAGATATTTTTTCAAGGTAATCTCTCCTAGTTTCTTTTTAATCTAACATTCTTTATTTCTCTTTGATTTTATTCTTTTTTAACTAATTCTAGCTAAAAGCATTAATCTAATACCCAATACTTTTTTTATATTATCCTTCAATTTTCATAATATTAATTTTGCGTTCCGAAATATTTTTGTGTGATTGTTGTGTGAAGAGAAACAGGATGTGTGATAAAATAATAAATTGATAATAAGTTTTAATAATGTGTGTGTGTGTGTGTGTGTGTGTGTGTGTGCGTGCGTGCGTGCGTGCGTGCGTGCGTGCGTGCGTGCGTGCGTGCGTGCGTGCGTGCGTG
>NW_012130077.1:1661191-1665074 GCF_000143395.1 Atta cephalotes
ATTTGTTGTGTGTGTGTGTGTGTGTGTGTGTGTGTGTGTGTGTGTGTGTGTGTGTGTGTGTGTGTGTCGGTCAAAAAAGTTTGGAATTTTCTACTCTTCGTTCCAAAGTGAGTTTGATATAACGGAAATGATACCCCAACAACACAAAATTTGTAACAATATTGCTGCAATATTACTGCAACGTGTAATATTGTTGCAAGTTGTTGGGGTATAGTTATGTGCTTTATACTAAAAACATAGCCACTAGATCGGAGATTTGAATCCGACCAAAGAATGAAATAAACATTCTTTAAGCTCTTTTAAAAACTGCCTAAGAGATTTTCAGTGGAAACATTATTTAAACTAATAAAAAGGATGTTAAAACTTTGTGCTGCTGTGATAAAAAGTCCGAAGAACCTAGTGAGAAATAACCGAATTCGATGTCAAATTGAGGATCATTTCTTACTGGGAAGATATATGTATTATTGATGAAAATAAGCTAATGATTGTGTCAAAACTTAAAAATTAGATTACTACAAAATATTTGTTTTTGTTACAAATTTTTCTTCAAAAAAAAATTTAGATTATGTCCAAATGTAATCTTTACATGCAATAAATTTATTGTATATTATATATATTCGTCTCTTTATGGATTACAGCCGTTTTTATATAAGTCTAAACTTTTAACTGATACTGTATATGTGTGTGACTTTGATTCAAACATTATATAACGCAAAACATTTATAAGGAATCCTTTAAGAGGACGATTTTTAATCAAATCTAATTTGATTGATTCAGAGTTCGTTATTGAGAAAAATAGGAGTCCATGTCTATTTCAAGAAAGAACTTGATCAACATATGAATAGTATCCAAGCACGCGGTGTGATTTATACTCTGCTACAGCTAACTGATGAACAGAAACACAACGGTGTCATAGCAATCTCAACGGGATATTTCGCTCAAACTCTTTGTTATTTTGGACAGAAATTTGGAATACCAGTGACAGTAGTGATGCCGAAATCAACGGCACAGGAAATAATTGATAAATGTCAATATCTGGGAACAATAGTAATTGCTCAGGATGACAATATAGTAGAAGTACATAATATCGCTTTGCAAATTGCCAGGACAAGAAATTTATATTATCTTGACGGGTACTCTATTTTAAATCTTAGTTAAGTGCGTGTTAATGTATATTAAACATTGATCCCCAAGCGCTACAAATTAAAAATAATATAACATCAATGTGTAATTTCGTTCTAGAATATATATGTAATACTACAATATATATGTAACTCATGGCGTTATATAATAATTACATTGTAGAATACGAAATTATAACATTGACATGTATGTTATTTTTAATTTGTGTCAATTGGAATAATAAACTGTGTAAAAATAAAATGCAAATATTTTGAATTATAAAATATAGATTTTATTTAATAACATAATAAACTGCGAATTTTATGATTTAATATATTTTTATATTTATATTAAACAGTTTTACGTCAATTTGTGTACGGTTTTAATGTGCTCCAATTTACACTGAGTGCATCCAATCGAATTCGCTATTAATTAAAATACATTCTCGTTAAAAGATGATATTTTCATCGATTATTTCTATTTTCTTTATGTTACAGTTTTCATTCTATTGTTTTGAAAAGTAATTAATTTAAAAAATTATTAATTTAAAAAAAATATTAATTTTTACGTATTTATAATCTTATATATTTTATTATTTTCTTCATGATCAAATTATTTTATGATATTTTTTTAATAGAAACGATCATCCAAATATGATTATTGGCCAAGCAACTTTGGGCCTAGAAATTTTTGAACAGTTAGATTCTGGAAAGACAATTGATACAGTGATATTGCCGACGACGATCGATGCTTGTGGAGTAACTGCGACTATTGCAATGGCTATCAGAAAATGGAATTCAAATATAAAAATTATCGTAAGTAAATAAGTGCTTTTCTATAATCGTAAGTTATTATATGATTAATTTTACGTTTCGATCTAATAAACGTAGTTTATTTCATGAAAATAATTGTATCCATTGTAAATTATATGTATAATATCTCAAATCCTAATAGGAGGTCCAAACTACAGTTCAAGATCTTTTAATCAACAATGTTAGACAAAAATGTTATAAAATAACTGTTCCCGGTCAGAATATATATGTAGGATATAATAATTTACTTAAAGACATAAGGTTATATTTGTTCGATCGAATTGTTCTGGTATCTGAAACACTTATTCAAAAAGCTGCCAATTTTCTACTAATAAAAGAAAATTTCAATGATTATTACGCAGCGATCGCTTTAGCTGGAATTCTAACTGGTAATCTGAACGATTTAATAAAAGAAAAAAGGTGATTTCTTCTATAAATTCAATTTGTTAAAATTCATTAAACCTGAATGTTTTACGTGTTTCGTGACAATAAATCATGAACTGTCTGATTTCTATTTAAGGATGTATTATATCCATTTTTACAAATATGTTTTTTTATTATGTTATAATACATTTCTATAGATATCTATAACACAAATAAAAAAGTAAAAAATATTACTTTTTATATCGAAATAATTTTTAATCTAGGTGCTTCTATATCGCTGCCATCTTTTTTTTATATGATTTTTAAATGTGATGCCAAAATAATTTGTAATTTTTTCATAACTTTTCATTATTTAAAAAATATATAATACATCTTTAATATCTCACTGAAAATAATTATTAATTAAATCGATATATTGATCAATGTCGATAATACTATAAACAGTTCATATCAACTCATTTCTAAATAACAAAGTCTAAATAAATATCAAATCTAAATAACAAAGTCATAATACAGTGCGATGTAGTATTTAATTATATTATTTGATAACATAATTATGTTTACGACAGTGTGCTGATACCTCTATTCGGCAAAAAGGATAACTCTAATAACTTCATGGATAAATTAAGTTTGCAGCCTGGTTCCTCAACATCTTCTTCTTAAATAAGCGTTTTTATATTTCCGAACAGATTGTTGACTAAAATAAATTAGAAAAAAAATTGCATATATTTAATGTAAATATCTAATCAGGTATCGGAAAAAAAATGTTTCATATAATTATACATAAATATAAAATTATTTAAAATTATATAACTACATATAAAAACTTATTTTATACATGTACAATTATATATAACATATTTTTTCCCGGAATCTTCAAAATTAGAGATACAGAATGAGATACAGAATGTTCAATTCGAGAAAGACAGTTAAAATGAAGAAAAAGATAGTTTTAAAAATAATAATTTTTAACTAGATTCCTTGTATTACTTTTATTAAGAAATAAAATCATTTGTTTTATCAAATCGGTAGGATTTACACACATATGATTTACACATTCAATGATACATACTACTCCATTAATATGATCGCACAAACACATATATAAATTTTCTAATTGATCTTTCATATGTATTTTAGTATCTCAATCTAATTCTTACAGCACAAAATATTTATGAAAATCATTTTTTAAAATGTTATATAAATATTTTATACATATTTTATATAAAGCTTTACTCAAAATATATTATTAAAATATTTTATGTAATATTTAAAATATAAATAAATTATAAATAAATTATAAATAAATATTTCTATATGTATGTATTGAATAGCAGTAGTGATCAATAGAGAAATGATTAAAAATAACTCATACTTGGATACAAATTTGATATTATATATTTAATTATTTTGGAATTCTTGATATATATATATATATATATATATATATATATATATATATATATACTACGTACTTANTTATATATATACTAACTTAATTATTAGTTAGTTAAGTAGTAAGACGAACGACGACATAGTAGTAGTACTTAATAGTATACTTACGT
>NW_012130077.1:1665285-1668744 GCF_000143395.1 Atta cephalotes
TANANANATAGTAATAATATATATAGTATATATATATATATATTATTATTATTATATTATATATATATATATATATATATATATATATATATATATATATATATACGTGTACCTTATATGTATTCTATACATACAAAATTTTCTTGAAGTTTAAATTTGAAGAGGAAACCGAGCGACAAATGCGAGTTAATAGATCTGTTCGCGTTGCTTGAAATCTCTAAAAATTTTTGCACTTAAAAGAGATAAATATATATTCGTGCGTCAAAGAGAAAGAAAACGAAGATGCTTGGTGTAAAAAGTGCAAGCAACGCGACAGATAAATACGTGATTGCTGCGCATGCGCAACCTTTACCTGCCTTCCTTCCGGTAGTGTCGGCCTTTCTGCTTGAGGCTTCCGGCTTTAGTTCAGTCTTGTTTTAGATGCTGCTAAGACCATGCGATCCTCTGGACGAATTGGACGAGATGGACAAAATCTAAAAATAAATAAGTAAGAAAATCAACATGTTGGACTACTGCTTACGTTATGGCCTTACGGATTTCTATCGTGATTGATCAATTCGCTTACTACTTAGTTTTACTTAAGTTTTTTGTGTGCCCTAATGGAAATTCGCATGGAATGCTTAATGTGATTACTAACCTTAATCGGTTCACGTTGATGTTAAGTCTGCTTCTTTTCATTTTAGTGTGGATGAAGAGACAATGGCGTTTACGATCACCCTCAACCCAGTTAATCACGTATTAGGTAAGATTTACACGATCAATCCAGTCCAAATTTCACGTCACTTTTATTTTTAGTTTCTAAAACGTTCTTCGGAACACAAGACAATTATTGAAGCGAGTGTTTAAGTTCTTTTTTTAAATTAATTTTTTTTCTTTTTATTTTTATAGTTTATATTTATCTTATTTTCTGTATCGCTCCATTTGTCGATGCTTCCTCATGCTTGTTGCATCATACAACATCAAGTCGAGTATTCAGGACAATTATACCAGATGTTTTGTCATAAACAATGAATAAAAACACTTCTGACGATAATATCATGCAATTTAGCGTGTCACATTGTTATGTTAAGTGTGAACGTAAAAAATACATAAATTACTAAGAAACAAATGAAACTCTTTCAATAATTTCATCAGCTTGCAACCAACGTATTGTGTTGGTATTGATCTAACTTGTTTTTTTGAACTTATGTATACTCCTTATGAAATATCGAAAATAAATGTTGAACAGATGTTATGAAACTAAAAGTTAAATGGAGACTTCCATTGTAACATTAATTTTTTTTAGCCTTCAATATTTAAAACTTCTAAATAGCCGTCTATATATCGATATTCTAGCAGATTTATCATAAAGTTTAATTTAGCATAAAATGTGTAACACCAAATTTAATTTTATATAAAATGATGTAGTTTAACTTGAAATAAAGCAACATAATATTAATTATGACAATAAATAATTATTGTTTTAAATTATAAATTTAACAATTTTTTTAATATCTGTCTTTTTTATTAGATGGACTAGTTTGCTGTAGTCATAGATATTAAGTTCCATTTTTAAATATTAATATTACGTAATATCGATATTAAAGACAATATATAAAAATGATAATATATAAAAATATATGATTTTGTTTATATCATTTATCTGAATTTGAAATCTTCTACAGACGTGCTGGTAGTAGCCGAAGTAATTAATTCTGAAAAGAAAGATATAATTATATTATGGAACAACACTTGGAATGATGAATCAGATGTTTGCTTGTATGACAAAGATCACAAATTATTGGGACAATATAATAATGAAATTACTCGAAATTTAGCAAGGACGATTAATCCCCTACTTTATGGTATATATTCTGCAAATATTTTTATGATTATTTAAGTATAAAAAATCTAGAGATATTATTGATATTAAATATAGGTTTTTTTTTGTTAAATATATCAAAACCAACTAAGATACATCTTGCTATGTAATTCACCTACATTCTTTGTTATTATATATAATTTTATTATTATTAGGCGGTACCTGTCCTTATGAAAGGACGGAAATCGATCACTGGATGTCCTGTGCCCTAATATTGCAAAATAAACAAATAAACAAGGAACTTTTAAACTATCTGAATGATGTGTTAATAGCACGGACATGGCTGGTCACCAAAAGATTAACATTGGCTGATATTCATGTGTTTTGCGTTTTGCATCATCACGAATATATAAAATCATATGCAAAAGATTATTGTAACATTACTAGATGGTACAAGCATATGGAATCGCTTCCTGTTTTTAGTAATGCAATATCTGTGATTGCAAAAAATTGTTCTTCAACTTCGAAACCAAAAGATGTAAGTTCGCAAAAAGAAAAATCTGATATCAAGCAGACAAAAACAAGGAAACAAGAAGGCAAATTTATTGATCTTCCTGGAGCAGAAATGGGCAAAGTAAAGTATAATATAATTTTACATTGTACAGTACAATAAAATAGATTAATTTGATTTTTAAACTTTCATAACTTTAAAAAATTTTTTTGTTATTTATTTCTGTAGGTAGTGGTAAGATTTCCACCAGAAGCAAGTGGTTACTTGCACATTGGTCATGCCAAAGCAGCTCTTTTAAATCAGTATTATGCTGAGATTTTTCAAGGACAACTTATCATGAGATTTGATGATACAAATCCAGCGAAGGAGACTATAGAATTTGAGGAAGCTATATTGGAAGATTTAAAATTACTGCAAATTAAACCTGACCGTTTTACGCATACTTCAGATTACTTTGACATATTACAAGAATATTGTACTACATTAATTAAGGATGGAAAGGCATATCTGGATTGTACCCCAGCGAATCTTATGAAAGAACAACGAGATAAAAGATTGAAATCTGAATATCGAGATCTCTGTAAATAATAATTTTTTAGAAAAAAGCATTAATTTTCTAACTATCTCGATTCTAATAATAGCATTTCGCCTTTACAGCCTCTTTCGAAAATCTGAAATTGTGGGAAGAAATGAAACGTGGTACCAAGATGGGCCAAGAATATTGTGTCAGAGCAAAGATTGATTATCAGTCAACAAACGGATGTATGCGCGATCCTACAATTTATCGTTGCAAATTAGAACCTCATCCACGTATTGGAAATAAATACAAGTATTTATATTTCTTGATATTTTAGCAAGATGTACTATTAATTAAAATAACTTGAAATACTCAATTATAGTTATAAAACATCTTAACATTTGATTACTTTGTTAATGTTAAAATAAACATTAATTACATTAGTTATTTTATAATAAATTATTTTAATAAATTATATTTTAATAAATTTTATTTTAATAAATTATACTAATATAAATTTGGTTAATAATGTCGTTACACAATATAAATATAAATATTAAATATTAGTATGGTTTAAAGATACAAGTTTTATAGGATTTTTATATATATATATATATATATATATATATA
>NW_012130077.1:1670592-1688513 GCF_000143395.1 Atta cephalotes
TGACTGGTCAAGATTGGAAACCAGCTGATACTAAAGTTACTGAAAGCAAGGTAAAGCCAGAGAACCAAGAAATTTCAGAAGCAGAGAAGATATCCGAAGAAATAAAGAAGCAGGGTGACAAAGTACGAAATCTAAAAAGCTCGAAAGCTGAAAAGAGCATTATTGATCAAGAAGTGAAAATTCTTTTAAGTTTGAAAAGTGACTATAAAAATCTAACTGGTCAAGATTGGAAGCCTGTGAACTCGGATGCGGCATCAAAAAAGGAAAAGCAAAATATTTCTAAGCCTGAAAAGATGTCGGAGAAAGAAGTTGCAAAAAACGCGAATAATAAGGACTCTGATTCAAGCAAAACAGGAACAAGATTAGGATTAGAAGCGAAGAAGGAAGAGAACTTTACTGATTGGTACTCGCAAGTTATTACGAAAAGCGGAATGATTGAATATTATGACGTGTCAGGATGTTATATTCTTCGTCCGTGGAGTTTCTCGATTTGGAAGATAATAAAAGAGTTCATCGACAAAGAGATAACGGACACTGGCGTTCAAGAATGCTACTTCCCGATCTTCGTTACTCGCAGCGTATTAGAAAAGGAAAAGGCGCACATAGCAGACTTTGCGCCGGAAGTCGCGTGGGTGACAAAATATGGTGAAACCGATTTGGCGGAGCCAATAGCTATACGGCCCACCTCGGAGACTATTATGTATCCAGCTTATGCCAAATGGCTGAGGTCAGATACCGAGTTACCACTTAGGCTCAATCAGTGGAATAACGTTGTGGTAAATGCTATTTATTGTGATTGATATTTTTTCCTTGTTTTAATTCCACTCCATTTTAATTATTTTATTTATTGTTTACAGAGATGGGAATTTAAAGATCCTAAACCTTTCTTACGCACTAGAGAATTTTTATGGCAGGAAGGGCATACCGCGTTTGCTACTAAGGCAGAAGCAGAGGCGGAAGTATTAATGATTTTAGACTTATATGCTAGGGTGTACGAGGATTTATTAGCGGTACCCGTCATCAAAGGCCGCAAGACTGAAAAAGAGAAATTCGCGGGTGGCGAATATACCACTACTGTCGAAGCGTTTATTCCGATTAATGGTCGCGCAATACAGGGAGCGACAAGCCATTATTTAGGACAAAACTTTTCGAAGATGTTTAATATCCAAGTAGAAGGTATCGCAGGTCGAGAAGAAAAGACATTTGTCTATCAAAATTCATGGGGTTTAACTACACGAACGATTGGAGTCATGATAATGGTCAGTACAATCATTCATCGTCATGTGTGTAGACAATGTATGATTATATTTTATATAGATTCTTTTGTAACAAATATTTATTTAGGTACACGGAGATGATCGAGGTTTAGTATTGCCCCCAAATATAGCACCTATACAAATCATTGTGATTCCCTGCGGTATAGCCGTGAACATGGATGAACACACAAAAGAGAATATTCTAAAGAAATGCGATTGGCTAGTTCGTCATTTGGGTCAAGAAGGTAAATTTAGAGTAAAAAATGATTGTAGACTTAATCGAACACCTGGATGGAAATTCAATCACTGGGAGCTGAAAGGCGTGCCAATAAGACTTGAAGTGGGTCCAAAGGATTTGTTAAAAAATCAAGTAACAGTCGTACGAAGGGATAATTTTCAGCGAACAGCTATCGAAATATACAACGATAACATAATTACTCCGTTAACTTCAATATTGAATGATGTTCAAAAACAATTATTATCAAGGTATTGCTAAAAAATCGCTTAGCATTTATTATAATGTATATGAGTAATAATATATATGAGTAATAATTTCATCTGTTTGTTTATAGAGCGAAAAGCAAGTTAAACGAGCATATTAAAAAAGTAGAAAAGTGGAGTGATTTTAACCCCGAGCTTAATAAAAAGAATTTATTGTTGGCACCTTTTTGTGGAGATCCAGCATGTGAAGATAAGATTAAGGAGGATAGTAAGGAAGATAAAAGGTAAATTCCTTCTTTTATATATAAAATAAAATTTGTATGTTTCTATATGTTGCTTATCATTATTTAAGAAAAAAGGTGCACTTGGAAATTATTAAAACATCGATTTAAAACAAATTTTTAAAAAAGTAAATTATATATATTTTATATATATTTTACATATTTTATATTTTATAATTAAAAAATAAATTGTATATTTTACACATTTTGAATTTACGTTAGTTTGAATGACTTTGTATCGTAAATTATTTTTTCTTTATATTACTATTTGAAAATTTGAAACGTGAATTAGAGTTTTATTAAAAAAATATCTGAACTTATTTAATTTAGTTTTGAGAAAAGTAACTACATATAAGTAATGTACTTGAATTATATTGAATAGCAATCTTTCCTTTTTTATTCTCTCAATTTAAATTTTTTATTTTATGATTAATTATAGTGAAAGCGCAGAAAGTGGATCATTAATGGGCGCCAAGAGTCTGTGTATACCATTTGATCAGCCAGAAATGACAAGACCACTCAATGAATTAAAATGTATTCATCATAGTTGCAAAAATAAGCCGAAATTTTATACACTTTTCGGACGTAGTTATTAATGCACATAAAAGGATATAATCCACATAAAAGTAAGGTTCATGTATAATGTTTAATAAATTTTTCTGTAATTTTTTATATACAAGTAATATGGAATTTTATGGATTGTTGATTTTTCTTCAATCTGAGAGATTATACAATTTTTTTATTGCGCATGTATAAACTTTTATTTAATAATATTGTGCGCATGTATTTAATAATATAAATTTGTTCTCATGTTTATTCTTATTCAATTTTTGTTATCCACTCCAGGACATTGTCCATTTAATTTAACTTTTATTCTTTTTGTGACACTTCACTCTTTTCTTTTTTATTTATAAATATAAAATCATATAATGAACGATTGAAAATTATGATAGTCTTGTATCAATATTCTTGAAGAATGTAGTTACAAGTAATGAAGTAAATCACGCACTTAGACGAAATTAATAGCAATAATGTGTTTTTTGTACGAATATATAGCATCGATCGCCAAGAAACGATCCTAAAAATATCCAGATGATATTCCTATGTCTTAAGAATGTTTCCAGAATATCTCTTGGATAAAATGTGCTGTGGAAAAGAATGGAGTAACCGGCAATCGTCTAAAGATTGATTTGCGCGACTGTGTGGTGAGAAGTTATCAGAGATCCGCACGCATAATCGATCTCACGCGTTGATTGTTTTTCACTTCCAAATATAATGGCTGCGCTCGAATGAGACGCAGATCCTTACCTTCCTTCCGTTGCACCAGGCACAAGCTGGTCCAAAATTCTAGTGCTCGCAATCGCCTCAAATGACCGAACGGATCCGCATTGTCGCCGTAAACGTCGACGTAGTAGTGAGACATCATTCCATTGTGGTACTCGGTGATGCTTCGTGTACCGCTAAAATTGCGTCAACGAAACTTGCCGACCGAGAAATAACGCGCGTGAACGCGAACGGAGCAAGATAGAGAAATTCTCAGTGAAGCCTCTCTGTAAGCATTTCCCACTTGTCGGGGTGAGAAGACAATCGAAGACTCAACTAACTGCCCGTCCTCGGAAGGGGAAGGGTCAGTGATGAGGGGTCGATGAAGGATCATTGGCATGGCCAAGCGACTCAGCCCTCGAAACTCGGAGGTGAACGCTCTTGAGCAGCGAGGCTATCTTATAGGCAAGAAGATTGGACAGGTTGTTTATCATTTCCATTTGTTTTTCATTCCTTTCAACATTTCACTGTCTTCTTTCTGCGTCTTCACCCGTTTTCACTGTAGCTAGCGCTTTCTTCAATTTATATAATGCAAAATATAGGAAGATCTCCTTTTTATTTGTCTCTCTTTTGATAGTGATTCATTTCAACCATCATTTAATTAATCTCTTGATTCTTTTCTTAATTTATATTTATTTATAGGCTCCATGAGATAGATCAAGTTAAAAGATTCTTTGTGTTATTATATTGTACAAAACTACGAGGTGGGAATATTCATTTTTTAAATTAGACATCTCTTTCAGGGCTCTTACGCAACCGTCCATTTGGCAGAGTATATTGATGGATCGAGCTCGAAAAAGATGCGTCTGGCTTGTAAGATCTTTGATAAAGAGAAAGCGCCAGACGATTTCTTAGACAAGTTCTTTCCCCGCGAGCTTGAGATTTTAACAAAGATAGAAAATCCGCATATCATTCAAGTAAGAATAACTAGAAAAATCTCTGTTCATCTCGTGATTGATAAAAGAGGAACAATTCTGGTGAAAATTCATGTTACATACTTTTTCTCTTTTCTTTCAAAACTGACTAAGGTCAAGAATCTTCAATCAGCAATCCTCTCTCAAACGAGCAAACATAGTTTACATCATTATTTTATAATACAAATGAATAAAATAGAACTTAACGGTATTGAAAATAACTTCAAGCACGACAGAGAGGAGATTCTTGGAACTTTATTGTAATAAAGTTATGTGGGCGATAAAGAATCAATTTTAATATGATTATAGTAATTGTCCAATTCATTCTGCCATTAACGCATCATCCGGTCGAGCACAGGTGCACAGCATTCTACAACGTGGTCCGCGCGTCTTCATTTTCATGCGCTATGCCGATAATGGCGATCTTCTGGATTTCGTGAAGAGCAACGGCGTAGTGCCGGAACAACAGTCGCGACTGTGGTTTCGTCAGATGGCGTCCGGCTTGCACTACCTGCACAGCAAGAATATCGCCCATCGGGATCTCAAGTGCGAGAACATATTGCTCTCGCGCAAGTTCAATGTGAAACTGGCGGACTTTGGTTTTGCCAGGTTCTGCATGGACCATGAGGGCAGGCGGGTTCTCAGCCAAACATATTGCGGTTCAGCGGCCTATGCCGCGCCGGAGGTCGTCGCCGGTACTCCGTACAATCCAAAATTGGCGGATGTTTGGTCGCTCGGTATTATCCTCTTCATCATGTTGAACGGAACGATGCCGTTCGACGACGAGAATCTACCGAAGCTCCTCAAAGATCAGATATCGCGCAATTGGGTGTTCAGGTCCCGCGTCCGTGACACCGTGTCCACGCTGGCAAAGAACATCGTCCGGCAGATCCTCGAGCCGGACATCACTCTCAGACTTACGCTCGAGAGGGTGCTGGGTCACGAGTGGGTGAGAGCAAGGAAGGATAGAACAGGCTTCCTTGCCGGAAGGCTCGTCCATTCAGCGCCGCCGAGTCATACTCCGGTTACAATATAATAGTACAATATAATAGTAGCATACATTCAAGGTTCTTGGTATCTACAGTGGATTATGTCGACAAAAGCGAGAAATTATACGAATTTTTTATATATTATATATAAGCTTTTTTTGTATACAAATCTTCAATAATTTCTTTAATAAGTTTTTATATTAGAAAATTGATATATAAAATGTACAAGGATTTCCTTTTTTTATTTGTTTTTCGATAATAAGTAAATATATAATTCAATTTACAAATCTTTAATAAAATTGTAACTTAAAACAATTTATTACAGTTATCTATTAATCCAATTAGAAAAAAGTTCTCAATATATTCTGAAAAATGTAATAGTTACAATCTGTAAAAAAGACTACTTTATCTTGATGTATAAAGATAAATTTACATTACTTTGTCATAATCCGATTCACCTTCAGTAAGAAACCAGGAATCTTGATGAATGACATTTGCAATAGACAGTCAAGGTTCCTAAACAAAGAATTTTCGCATAAAATTATAAAGAATTAGTTTATTTTTGAACGAGCAATTATTCATGGAATTTACAATAAGTCCGAGGAATAATTGCAACATTCCATGCAATAATTATTGAAGAAGCATAACGATTTGTTGCCTATGCAATTAGATGTGTGGAGGCGGTAACCTAGGCGGGTCGGGAACCGGAAACGTACCTGTCGTAACGAGGGCACAACCCGCATTAAAAAATTCGGAAAATCAGACTCAACCGTCCTCGAAGATGGTAAATACCTCAAGGAAAGATCCACAGCCTATCATCGTGGGATAAGAAGATTCGCAAAAAGAATCAATCGATACATTGACAAGCTATATAATCAAAATATGAGATTATGTGACTAACAATTTCAAACTATCGTTTTTGAAGACGTTTACACTTGTCTTTATTAATATATTTTTTAATTTTCTATTTGAGTGCATGATCAATGAAACTTACACGGATGTTAACGTATTGTTGCTAAATAAAGATTATAACAATTCGATATAAACTACATGTCGAATACGAGGAAAATTTAATCGATTAATGTTAAATGTTATTCAATAATTAATTTCTATATTTTTCTACAAATTGTCCGATTATCATATGCTGTCAATTTCATGGCACGGTAGATACAGAATAGAAATTAAAACATTTGTCAAATACATTAATAAGTTTATTGTACAGTTACTGCCTAGTAATATACAAAACTATACTTTTTTTTGGTTACATACACATATAACGGGATATCTCCTATGAATATAATATATAAAGATACAGATGATATATTTCTTCTTCTACATCTAATTTACATTAAAATAACAAATAATTTACACGATTCGATCTCTTGCGTTGTAAAGTCGAGCTCGGTTAGTATAGCACCTTGGGATACTGAAGAGGACACTGACACGCATTATGAGAGGAAGGATTACAAGAAATAAGTCTCTAGACATAAAAAAAATCGCTAATTGAATTTTCAAGATTTACGGCCATATATGAACCATGAACGGTTTTATTCTATGTGATTTCATGCTTCCTTAAAGGATTAAAATCGATTTTTTTTTCTTTGTTACAAAGTGTTGCCTAATACCACGATATGTTTTGTAGATTTTTTTATTTGTGCAGACTTGATGTATTTGTTCCTAAATTCGATATTTATTCAAGGCGATAGATTCCTCTAAGTAGAAAAAGTTTCGTATAAAAGTATATCTTTGTAAAATAGTTTCAGAAACATCTATTTATAAAATTATTGTAAATATAGAAAACGGATTATTTTTTCCTGGAAAAGAGGCCATGATTATAATGGTTGTCAACATTGTTAATATACCTTGTAAATAAGGTAAACACATTGATAAACATTCTGAAGTAGCCTCCTGTCGAATAAAAATAACTAATCGCTAAAACTCTTCCGCTCGCGCATAGAAAGGACAAAATATTTTATTTACAGCATATTAGTGTTAAAATGTGATAAATACGACCAGATTTAAGTATTTTTACAAATGTACTAGCATGCAAAAACGTCGGACCTTGAACAGGCACATAACGAGCGCGATGTATGCTCAGAGCGCATCTCATCATCTCAGAATGTTAGAACCCGTTTCGGTTCATGCACTCATTGCAGTATTGAATTAAGCCCATCCACCAGTCAATTTGTGGAACAAGTCTTCGTTCAATGTTTGATTCGCCTCCTTCGAACGCATCGACAAAAAAATGTAGCCTCCTATGAATTCATGGACAACTTTGCAATCCGCTGATTGGCATTCAAAAATGATATTCTCTTCTTCGAATTGTACCATCATATGCTTTACTTCCCAGTTAACATTCCACGCCTGTAAAAGAGATCGTTCATCTTGTATTCAGAGATATATTCTTTACTAAGTTTTTAAATTACAGATTTTAGTCAATTTCAAATTTTCTGTGCAAAAATATTTATTTATTGTCTGTCACTTTTCGATTTTCGACATTACATTTTTGTCAAATTAAAGGAATATTCATGAATTAAAATCTATAGGAGAGAACACGTAAATGAATACATACCTTCATAGTATTATACCTCCAAGTCTTTAAATGATCGCCAGTGTGAAGGTCCATCCGCATTAGCCTGTTATTAGCGATACCTAGTAACTCATCCTTGCTCTTACCAGTAAATCGCACGACGAAGAGCGAGATACCATATTCTGGCAAAGACTGCCAAGCTTTGATATAATTCAGCTTCGCCTCAACAAGGGGCAGGTCTTTAACGTTCGCGTGTGCTTCCAAGATCCTTTGAACTAACTACGAGAAGAAAAGAAGTATCAATACAGTGATAATTCATTATTTGATTATTCAATCATGAAGATTTATTTGAATGCGAACGATTTATTACCTTTCCTTTGAATTTCTTCGCGAATCGAGGAGCGACATAGTCTTCCGGTACAATATCCAAAGCATTCGGATTGATGGCTGGCGCGGGCGCGGGTCTCTGCAGTTGTAGGAAAGCTGTGATACTGTTGACCTCGCTCTCGTAAGATGCGTCGGCGAGGGTACGGCCTTTAGCTGCTAATCTGCACGCGGCCATCCATTTTGCATATTGTTGTTCCTGGAATGATAAAAAATGATAATAGAATCAAGCTCAAATGCGAATATTTGTATATTGAATCAGATTCTAATATTTAGATTGTGTTCCAAAATTCACTATCAGCGCTGAAAATCCTATCGTTTTTACGTTACTAGATTACATGCAGTAAATTTTCTTACGTTACTAGATTTTCACTGCCGGTGAATTTTGGAACACAGCCTTATAGTTTTCATTTTGTGAAGCTTAAACTCGTGAGAACTTTCGACGCAACGTGTATTAACAATATTTGTTGACGTGTGGCCAAACGCCAATATATGGCAAGTATTAATGTACGTTTAAGAATGATTAATTTAATAATGTTGACAACGGTACGCCACGTTAACTCAAATTAAACCACTTACGTTGTCGCATCTTATCCACATCTCAGTCATGCCTTCGGCACTGGGAACCTCCAGTCTGATTCCATAGCGACCTTGCGACAAATGCACATCCGGCGTGACCTCGCAGCCGCGCAAATTGATCACGTAGACTGGCGACTCCGAGCCGCCTGCCTCCTCCCTGCTCTTGTAGAGCCTGAGCTGGAGATCGCGGCATGTAAACCAATAACGTTTGAAGGCCTTCAATGTGAAACGTTTCGGTTTAAAGAAACGCAACTCGTCACAGAGCTCGGGCACCTGCGTGATATCACTGGGCCCGTTGCTAATGTTGCTGCCTTCCAGGGTCACCTGTAGATCCGTCAAGGCCGCATCGATATCGTCTTCAACGGGCGAAGTTGCTCCGTTGCTATCGTACGTGGGCTGCGGTACGCTCGCCTGAAGATTCACTTGTACCTGTAACGGAGAAGCGCAGGTAACATCAATTGTAATTTTTTTCTTTCATTCTTTCCTCTCTGTTCATCATTGTGAGGACGGGGACAGTAAGTACAAAACATATTTTGTGGGTCGAGGCGAGATGATCACATCTTTTCTTGGTCGTTTGTCGCATGACGACTATGGTGGAACATCGGCTGGCGAAGCAAACGGTTCAAGGACGCGGCTATTTGCATGATTATGCGTCGCGTGGGGTTTATCCCTCGCAATGGAGCGGCATAAATATATTAAGATGGGCGAGAACCGAACCAGCACTGTGAATCGTATAGTTACAAAGAATGGAAAGAATCAAAAACCGAGATACGTGGCGCGGCGGATAGAGACATTAGAGAATATTCTAATGTCTCTATCCGCCGCGCCTGCACGATACATTTGCATTTATCATATATTTATAAGCAAATTTTCATGTTGATTTTCATGTTGATTCTTGTGGAAGGTGGGACGATTGGAATTCAAATGGATTTTATATGATTTTGTAGATTTCAACAAAAAAAATTTTGAGAATATGGAATGCATTTCGTAACTTATTCAAAATCAAAATTCTATTCGAATTGTTTTATTTAAATAATTCTGTAAACGTTTAATGCGTTGCCTGTTCAGTGAGTTTTATATATTTTATTACGTGCGACATAATAGAATTTCTATTATTATAAGAATAATGTGATAAATTATTATGTAACTTACGATTACTAAGACTGTCATGTACTGTATCGAACAGAGCACGTTTGTTTATGTTGTTATCTCTAACCGTCTATGTCATTTAATAGTATAAACATTTTCTACAAACGTTTTAAGAATTTTAATCACTACTCCTAATATAATCATTAATCAATATGTTGATTTAAAATTTAAAAAATACAATGTTTGAATACCTGAAGCGCCGCGAACATCAGCATCTCTTCTTCGGTGCAGTCGATTTCCTCTGCGAGCAATTGCCACTTGGCTTGCTCATAAATCATGTTGATGCGTACTGCATCGGTTTTCGGATTCAGATCATAGAAGGAGTAGAATTTGAACTTCAGTCTAAGTGTGTCGAATTCGCGGATACCCTGTTCCATGATGGACAGGGAGGAATCCAGCCAGCTGACGTTCATTCTCGCCCTCTCGATTAGGCTCTTCGGCTTGATCAATTTCACTCGCACCTCTGGCGAGATCGACGTCGGACTTTGCGCCAAGGATTCTGTCAGCCCACCGTTTAATGCCTCGAGACTCATCGTGCTGTTATTGGCGTTGAAGGAACCGGTACTGCCGAAGCCTGATGAATTATTGTTCCTTTTCCATGTGCCGGTATGCTGGAAATTTATAAGTATTCACAAAATATGCATTGACGCAATGTTGTAAAAAATAATTACGATGTGACTGAAAATTAGCTATGTCTATATTATTCGGAACTAATTTCTTGTTCAATATATCATAATAATACGCTCTATGAATATATCGTAATGGTAATAAAACGCTCCAAAAATTCATTTTTTCCTTTCATTCCCGAATTATTAATTACAAAATAGTATTTTTTATACTCTTGTGCATTACAACATATAATGATTTATAAAAGTTTTAGAATTTTTAAGGATTTAGAAAGTTTTAGAAAGTTTAAGGATTTTTTGCATATTATTTTTGTTATACAATTATGTATAATAATTTGCTACAAAGTTTTATTTATAATAATAAAATCATTATATATAATAAAATCTTCTTTCTTACTTTTATTAATCACAATTAACAATAAATCTATTGTACTTGAAATAAATAAAATTTGTCAAGAAAGCTGTAACTTTGCAAATTCGTATTGTATTTATAATAATTTTTATCACCAAATCAAACGATAAGAAATAAAAAATGATAATACTTATTTCACCGAGATTTTATATATTATATAATATATATTAAGAGATGTGTGATTATCTATACAAGTTTAAAATCTTTATAATCACATATACAAGACTAAAAGAAATTAATATACATTCGCAAATATAAAGATGGTAATAATATTTTGTTTCATAATTCTAAACATGTAGCCATGTAAATGAAAGGGTTAAGAAAGATCTCGCTTGTATGTATGGTAAGTTTACCGAGACGGGAGAGCTGATCGGCGTGCTGTGATTTCTGTTGTTAGGCGTAACCGGCGCGCACATGAATGGGCTCGATTGATCTAAGCTTCCCGTAGATCCCCTGGGACTTTGGCTGGCCGGGATGAAAGTATTCGTGTCGGCCGGTACGTTCCAGTGCCCATTCTTTTGATGCTCGACTTTTTTCTTGGTCGGCAGATCTTTCAGATTGTATTTCAGGTGATTCGGTTCAAGCGGCTTGCAGAACGAGAGCTCCTCTGGATGTCTAATGCCTGTAACAGTAATCACGACAGACTTGTATGTTAATTAATTTCTGTTAAAGTAGTCAAAATTATTAGATTGAGGAGAGAGATAGAGACTCGTGTCTCTTTTGCTTCCGCACGAGGAATCAAAGGCGAAGTAAAAACACAGTCATGATATTTATTCCCTCTAGATATATTCTTATAAGGAAATGGAATAAGACAAAGATTGTATGCAACGCATTGGAGTTTATTTATGAATATGACACACTGATCTCATATCGTTCTATTTAATAGATCTATTTAATAGAATAATCGACAGAAGTATAAAAACCAGTAGCATTAATAGCCACGGTGAGATTGAGACAAGCTCGAGTAGACAGCAATCGCGTTGCTTTAAACAATGTTATAACGCGATATTTTCCGCAAATGCGGAATTACTTTTTAGGTCATTAGTAGAACGATAAGCTCGTATCTCTGACGGTACTTCCTTCTATTCGAGAGTCAGTTTTATCCTCGATGGAATTATCGCGTTAACCCACTTCCTTGATTAAAAAAGCGAGCTCACCAATGGCGAATCGACAGCCGTGACTGTTTATACGACCTTCGCGTGACAAAAGCGAGCTTATCATTTTTATTTCGTTACCATATGTAATATTATAATTACCGCTGACACGCTTATCCATCTCGAAATTACGATGTGCTTGGCGAACTCACATGTTGCCATTTATTTATTCATAATAACTTGTAAATAAAATATATTCATAATTTATAAGTAATAACAAGTAAAATAAATGCAATAACAAGTAAAATAAATTTTAAATCAAATTTAAGAAATTTTTAGAGATTGTCTTAATGATATAAACATATAAAATAATAAAGAATATACAACCACAGCGCAGGATGTATTTAGCGAAAGTCATATTTAAAATTTCAAGATAGACGTTTTGGTCAAGTTTTAACTATCATCAATTTTAAATTAAATAAAAGAAAGAATCTTTATTTTGATCGAAGCGAATCTTGGTGCTTAATAATATTCATAAGCAAATTTTTGCAAGTATATTTTTCAGTTAAATTGTGTGCTAATTCGATTTGTTGGACTTGAAACATAATCGCAAACTGAAGCTAAAATAAAATACTAATATCTCAAGTTAAATTGATTATCATTTTATTAATACTCATTTTATTTATACTCATAAATTTGTAATGTGCTGAGAAACAGTCATAATAAAAGATTTCGTAATTTGAGAAGATTTCTTGTTCAATCGGCTCGCTACCAAAAAGACAAAGCGACGTAAAGTCATTTAGATAATTATAGAAACTAGCCAGACTGATGTTACAAAACAGATTACATCATACCATGTTGAAATATATACCTAGAGTATCTCTCGAGTTTTTATTCGAAATTAATTTTCTTCTTGACGAAGAACGCTATAAAGTGTAAGACGTGAAAATTTTCTAGTCAAGTATATATCTCGTACTATCTACATTTTACAATATTAATCGCGATTGACATCTGTACATTCCTTTTCTCGTTTCTTTCCTCGTAATCGTCGTTAACGAAGGCACGCTGGCTTGATTGACTTGCGCCGCGTTTGTTTCTATCGTTTCTATCTAACTTCTTTAAACGATGTCAATAGGTTCGCGACAACTCACCGAGTTCCTTGCACAAATTGATGACCGCGTTGAATGTCTTGACGGAAAAGTCGACGCGGCAGTCGAGGCATCGCATGTCTGGCAATTGTACTCTCAGAGTTTTGTGCATCGGCGTAAAATGCAGCAGCGCATCCGCCGCCACGCCATACTGGTCCAGAGTGCTGCGTGTTCTGGTCAACCAGTGATTTCGTGCCGGCCACCAAAGTGCGTGGTCCGACCAATCCATAGCGATATCTGTAACAACAAAAATAACGGAGAAATTAAAGTGGAGCAAAGTCAGAATCGGTGATCACTTCTCTAAAAGATTTCTTTCTTCAAAAGTTTGCCAACTTGTCTTTTTTTTTTTCAAATTGATATTGATCAAAGTATAAAAGTGTATTCAGCTTCAATCAATAAACTTTAAACTTTGAGGAAGATATTAAAATAAGAAAGATATTGAAGAATAATAATGCCAAAAATAAAGAGGAATAGTATCAACTATTGAAGTTGCGATGAGAAAAATAAATTAATTGCGCAAGCTAAGAAAATAAACAGTTTTAACAGTTTATAATAAGTATGATAGAATAAAGTAGTAATCGAATGGAATAATGTAAGTTTCATTAAAAAATGTACTTAAAAAAATAAAAATGTCATTATGGTATAACGACTAATTTTATTATGGAAATGTTTGTCTAGACTAAAAAAATATAATTTTCACAGCCTATTCTAAATTGAAATTAATTAACTTATGTACATATATATATATGTACATACATATAATTATTTTACTATTATTATTTAACGTATGGTTACGTATAACTATGAAAATCCAACATTACATTTATATCGTCAGTATATTTTAATAATTTTCAAAATTATTTTCTTATAATTTTATAAAACTAGTTGCGGATATTTAAATTTTAGTATTATCGCATTATAGTTATAGCAGAGCTATTTTGTTTTCTCTGAATGCGGAGAATCAGAGTTTATATATATATCCTCTGTCAAGGATATCTGAAGAGAACACAACGTTTATGTATGTCCATCCCAAGTAAATATACTTAAGGGCTCGGTGGCAGGCAAGGCCGGACGTGAAGGCGAGAAGGGTGTCGAGTAAATCAAGGGTTTCGTCTGTCAAAACCGCAGGGATCGCGGCTGGAACAAGACATCCGTCGACGGAATTACGAAGCAAACGAGCATTTACGCTTCGCCGAAAAGTCAATTTTCACAGCTGTTCGCGCTGCATCGCACATTTCCTATGGAGCTCCATTTAATGACTTCAGGGTACCGAAGGTCGATGCGGGTTTCTGAGGGGGAGGTGCCGCTTAAAATCACTATTAAGTCGTAGAAATGTGGGGCTACTGTCGTGAGGGGCTGCGTGCAGAGTTGATGCACAAGGGAGATCCCGAAATCGGATACGGAGAGGAAATGTACACATATGAGAATGCAATTATAATCTAATTGGAAGAATAAAAAAGGATACAAGGATAATTATAAAATAAAAAAATTCCTTTTTAATAAGAAATAAAGAGCCAATTGGAATCTGTGAATCTCGGGATGTGAATGAGTTTCAGATCTGCGAGATCCAAATGATATTTCTAAAAACTCGCGTATAATCCGGCGGAATACGTTTATACTGCCGCTAGATTGGATCTGCCATGATCGCAGCTGCGATCTATAAATATTTCGCGGATTTTAGAGAAACCAACCGCCCAATCGTTAACTGTTTGTTTTCATTCGAATGGTCGGCTACTTCGCAGATTCTCGGATTCGCCCACGCACAGAGAAGATAGAAAACAGATTTATCTGTTGTTCAGTTCTTACTCTTCTATTTCTATCTATGTTTCTATCTTCTCTCGTCCCGCATTTAACTGATGACGACAGCGCGTGATAACGTATCGTCTACGCGACGATCGAAATCATCGCGAATCTTCACCATTTAATACTGCGGTCAACCGCAAGGTCTGGAAATCATCACTGATATGATGTAACTTTCATTCGATTTAGCGAAAACGATGAAATCGATTTCTATTTGCTGATATTCTTTGAGGAATGGTTGCATGTTGAAGTATAACGTAGAGTGACATTTATTTTGTTATGTTAATGTCATGTAAAATTAAGGACAGCACTTCGGGAGAATGATTTGGACATGTAAAGTGACAGATTCTGATCTTTTTCTTAATAATAAATCCTGTTCATTTACATTCAAAGATCCATCTATGTAGCAATAATTTATTTATCACATTTAAATTAATTTTATTAATTATTACTAAAATAATAAAATAAAATAATTTAACAACTTAAATATTTTTCCTTATTGGTTTTTTCCGGTTAAAACAAAAAAATGTAATTAATAAAATAAATTATTCATCAATATTTCATCAATAATTTAATTTTATTAACAAGAAATAAATGTTGTTTACGATTAAATTCTTATCGTCGTTATATCAAGCTAGATGTGAAAAAAATAATGACGAATAATTGCATTAAAAAAAAGTGATATCATCTCTAGAAGACTGAGGAGAAAGAGCATTTCAACAATGATAAAATTGCAAGAAGAAAACTGAATATGTTGATATTCAGAAAAAATATGAAAATTTATTCTCGAGCAATACTCATTTCCAGTTATTTATTTGATTTGACGCACGAGAGGCATTGGTTTGCAGATGAAAGAGCACGAGAGCAAGTGACGGGTCGATTCGTTCGACGCAAGAAAACGGCTGTCGCATAACAATAACTTGTCAATGTACATACATCGTGTACCGCTAGAAGCGGCACCGTGACACACAAACAATTGGGAATGTCTCTTCCTGGTCGAGCGGTCATAACCCGCATTTCCAGCGCCGGAAATGTGTCATCGAAACAATGTCGGAATAAAAAAAAGAAATAATAGAGATAGCGGCGAATCGAGATAACATCGAAAAGGCAATTCATTAAATTAAATGATATCTATAATGATACGTATATATACAATGAATGGGTCACAAAAGTACTCAATGTCTATTCAATGTTGACTTCGAACAATATGTTAGGAATCAAACACGATTATTTCTAGATATTTGATTTAAACATTAATTTCTGTTGGAGTATTATTTTTTTCAATAAAATTTCCATTAATCAAAAGTTTAATTGATATAATATACAAATCTATCATATAAATGGTTGTTTTGATCATTCTGTATATTTAGAAAGAATCTATTAAATAACTTCTAACTATTAAATAATATCATATATAATTCTATTAAATCAAATTAAATTGTCTGACATCAGTGATTGAGGAGATACGATATAATAATTTTAACTCATTGTGTTTTAAAGCTTCGTTTTAATAGTCAAGAAACAACAAACTGAGAAAGTACGTGATTGATGAACTTCATCGAGGTCGACGCGAGCAACAAGTCGTATATGGGATGTCCTGCCACTCTTGTTGTTCCTTTCACCCAGGGATTCTTCGACTAATTTGGAATTGATTTTTTTCCTCGGCGAATAAGTGCTCGAATACAATTTTTTTCATTCCGAATGTTAAATATCTTAGCAACTGAACTAGAGCTTGAAATGTTGCAAAGCTTATTAATTAACTGAAAGATATATAAATGTTTCAACATTAAACCAGCATTAAACAAAAAATATTCTTTTAAACTATTTATCAATTTTTCCAAATATTTTATCCTTTTCACGGAATTTGCCATTATCAAAATGTAATACAGTCTCACCAGAAAAAAACTATATATAATTTGTTTTAACTAACAAAAAAATCGTTAACGAGTTTAAATGAATAAACGAATATAGACCTTTACAATTTTTTTTAGAAAAAAAAGTATAATGTATATAAATATCAATTCAACATTCTGAACCATAGAGATAATTTGTAATAATAAAGAGAATCACAAGCTTTTAAAGTCTAACTGTTAATAATAAATTAATAATATAAATTTAAAAACAGTTTACATGTTTATATGTTTAATTAAGCTTTTTTCCTCATGGATTCATATTGTTTGAAGTTAGCCTTGAAAAGTAAATAAGGCAAGAGAAGATGGAAATTATGAATCAGTCTATACGTGCAACTACAAAGAGACATAAAATTAAGACATCGCCAAACGCGGATTAGGTCATTCGACTTGAGTTCGCGAATTGCTTTCGTGGCACGTCTCGGTAGCAACGACCGTGATATTTGCGCACGGCACCTATTTATATTCCCTCAAGAGGAACTCATACGTGACACCAACACGTGAAATCAGTCTCTGATACGAAGCAGAGCCCATCTGTTCTTATTACTCGTCGAAGAGTTACGGGGAAAGTTCTTCCGAGCGGTTTATAAGCTAAAGTATCCAGGAGCGGAAGAGTCAGTTGGTTTCCTGATACAAGAATTCCATTTTAGCATTCTTATTCTGTCTGGTCTGATCTGAAGAGTCTGATATAGAAGTTTCATCAAGAGAATTCAATAATTTACATGGAAAGAACGATTTTGTTAAAGTATATATAAAAATACCTAAATGCAGATCTGAAAATAATCTTATTGAACCATCAAAATAATTGTGTAGGACATTCAAACATAATGCGCAATGCTGCAAAGTTTTAACATTCTAGCAATCAGTTTGAGCGTCCTACTTAATTATTTTGATAGTAAAACAAAATTATTTTCAGATTTATATCTAGTTAAATTTTTAGATATTTTAAAACCATTCTTTTTGTGTACAATTAGCTTCATCTTTTGTCAACGTTTTGGAAACGTGCACTGAGAAAAATTTCTGATTGAAAATGGAAAAATCAGAAGATCAAATCAACCAAATCAATCAAAATCTAAATCGAAGAA
>NW_012130077.1:1688920-1701018 GCF_000143395.1 Atta cephalotes
AAACGTGCACTGAANAAAATTTCTGATTAGAAAATGGAAAATCAGAAGATACAATCAACAATCAATACAAAATCTAATCGAGATAANCAGGAGTTTAATTATAATAACCGTAATAATTCTGATTGATATGACCAGAATCTTCTTGTAATTCGTCCACATTCAATCAGAAATTTTTCTCAGTGTGGTGATTACTAGAATAAAACAGAGATTCAATTTCATTACACACACGTAATAATTCTGATAAATGAGAAAACAAGTTAGAAACTGAAATGGGCTATACGAAAATACGATGTAACGTTTACGGCTTTCTGGTTAACACATGGCTACGGAAATCTTGAAAAAGGCCTCCAATCTTCAGTGGCATTGCAAAGTTGCATGGATGAACATCCGTTGTAAACGACGAAAGGCTTACAGGGCACGTGCGGCCTATGTAAACTCCGAAGGAGCGTTTACAAACGCTATTCGGAGTAAGGAGGGTAAACTTTAATAAGGGAACAAAGCGGGGTGTGCACGTGGCAACGTACCAACATTCCCCTTCCCTCCTTCATGAATGTTGCGCGGAAGTTAGGATATAAAATTATGACGCGATAACGAGGCACTCATAATCCGCATGTATTATGCAGCAAGAACCGGACTCTCTTTCTCTCTCTTCCCTTACGCGAATTCCAGCGTGGAAAGCAAGGAGCTTCCTCTCGTTCCCCCGGCTCTCTCCATATTTCGCGTGAAGAAATGCGAGCTATTCAGCACTGGAAAAGGGGACTGCAAGGACACGTGCTACCGAGCTTGTTGAAATCGAGAAAGAAGGGGGCAAGACTACATCAGGGATAATTCGAGGGTGAAACACTGCAGAAATTTAAAATAGAATAATTTCGACACGGCCCTACGAAAAAAAAGCGCAAATAAATATTTTGCACACGAAGTCTGAATTTTATCGTGCATTAAAATTTCATAGAACAAATTTAAGAATTAATTATGAGGCTCAATATCATGTAAGCTCAAGTTTTTTGTCATATTATCAAATAGACATAAAATAACTCAAAAACTAATTCTGTTTGAAAATATATATTTGTAAAATATTATATATTATAATATATGTATAATATATAAAATATCTTGATTAAATAAGATTAAGAAACAAAATTGAAGGTATTATACAAATTTGTATTTATTACCTAAATTATTATTGTATTTAACAGAGATTTAAATGATATTCTTTATCAAAATACTAAGTATTGATAAATGGTATGTGTGATATTATTTTATCATAGATATTTTGTATCTTATCTTTCTTCATATTGCGAAAATGCTGCACGTGGTTTCTAAATGTGCAAAAGAGTTATGTACATAGATAACAATTTTAATATCTGATAAAAAAAAATATATATATATATATATATAATAATCGAGATACTAATAAATATAAACATAGGAATCGTGAGAATTAATTGGAGATGTACAAATTAATGGTAATGCTAATGTTTGGGTTGCCACAGAAAATGAATTTTAAAATTTCCTGATTTTTCCAAGTTTTTCCAAATAAAAATGGGAAATTTCCAAAATTAATATGTAAATATGTGTAAAAATTTTAACATTTAGAATTACGATTGTAAGAAAAGTTAGTTATACTTATATTATTCAAAATGTAAAAGAAGCTTAGTAGCATAATAAAATTTCGGGGGCAAATTCAAGTAAAAAAAATTAATTAGTATTGGAAAAAAGAATGCAGTTAGGAAAAAAGCGAAATAAAATTACTGAATAAAATATAAATTTTTTTTAAATATAATTATTTTTTTTAAATTGTTTAAAGTGCACGAGTTTTGAACATATCTGACTAAATATCAGATATAATATTTAAAAAATTATAAAAATTATTTGGAATATAGGAGCAGTTTAAAGGAACAAAATTTGTGAACAAAATTCAAAATTCCAGTCTCTTTATTTTTCCTAACTTTTCCCGATTTTCTATGACCAATTTCAATTTCCCTGACTTTTTTCGTTTTTTTTCCAAATCTGTTGTAACTCTGGTTTAACATAAATACATAGATTCGGATAATATAATGGTCTCTAACATTTATTATCTAACAATTCTCTGCGGTATTCTGACAATCGTTCCGCCATATGGTCAAACACCATCCTTAACTACGCGCTTGTTCAAAAGAAAAGACGGAGAAGACATAAATCCGAGTCTGAATCGCACCCAAACGAAGGCGTCGTCCAAGTATCCCTTGCTCATGTTTCTCGTCCCTTTTTACTTCAAAGTCCAAAGCGTGCTTCAACATTATCGAGCCACCCTCTTACGATGTACAAAGGCGTACGAATATAGTAGTAGAGTATCATATGAAGTCTAGAACACGGCTTCAGTCTCTTTGGTTATTCGCCCGCTTTCTCTTTGTAATTTTATAAATGCCGAGATTCTATAATTGCAAAATCAAATATATTTTGAAATTTGGAATCTTGAAAAAAGACAAAACATATTACAGTCTCTATACAATAAATAAAATATTCCTGCAGCTTTCTTATTTATAATGTTAATAAATTATATGTACATAGATAAATCAGAAATCACGGAAATTTGTTGCATCGAAATCTTCTACTTTTTAATTTATTTCTAAGATTTGTAAATTCATCATGAATTCTATAAACTGGAAAGCAATTAAGGCCCCAGGGATCAACCAGTCGACGAAAGATATGCAAATTGGCGAACCTGTTGCGTTGAGTTCTATTTAAACCAAATCCCCCTTGTATCGCCTTGTAGCATAATCGGATTTTCATGGTATAAACGATTGGATCGTCGAGAGAAGAAGGGAGTGCAATGATTGATGTCGTGATTACATTGCTAGTGGCGTAACAGTAGGAATGTGCAACTCCAGAAATACTTCGATACTTATCTCTTATATAAGTACTATATATATATATCAGTACTTTATCAGGTGTTTCATAAAACTATATATAAGAAAAAAATATAGGTACTTGATATAAAAATTATATATTATATGTTGAAATATATAAATGCTGCTATTTAAAAGAATTACAAAAATTTTTTTTTTAATGTGAAAAATAAAATATTAATTATCAAACTTTTGTTAAGAATATTAATTAAACAAAAAGTTACAATTCATAAACGAAGTTTTATTATGTCGAAATATGATGAATCAAAATTACATCAGCGGAAAAATTTATAGAATAGCAAAACATTTGCTTTTATATACTCTGACTTAATCGTTCTAAACTCTAAAATAAACGCTTACTCAGACGCAACGCTTTCATTCGGTTTAATACGTTTGTAACGTCGTGATATGAAGTTCTTTGTGTACCACTCGTAATTTAATACCGTGTGAGATAGGAGATCAGCCGCGAAACAATCAGTTGTTTCGTACAGAAGCGTTTGAAAAACATCATTATATAGCTAGATTCCTAGGAACATTTTTTTCATTTACTTAGTTATCCAGATAAAATTTTGTATTATTCAGTCGCAAATCTTCATTATTTATTATTTTTGTGTTTATTATACTTTATTTAGAATGCGAAAACAACCTTTGATATGTTTAATAAACGTTGACAAGATTGAAGTAATCAGCAGCGGGTGGTTCCCAGCGACATAAACTAGCATATTTACATCCAAGGATTGAAAATGGAATTTTTACCCTTGAGCAATATTATTGTGCTTCTCTGGCTACATTAATACGTAAATAATACGATACATGGTAATTTTATAAAAAAAAGAGATGCAGATTGATGCAATAGACGGTAGTTGAATATAATTGTATATAATGTTGGATACACATATGATGATCGTTACTGTGTTAATTGAAATAAAATAATACGCATACAGCAAATTATTTACATATATATATATAAATAATATATATATATAAATAATATATATATATATATATATATAAAACGAGATAAAATAAAATATTAAAAAATTCATACTTTTACCATCTCAATTTGTGTAACATTAAGTATTAAAAATAATTAGGTGTTATTATAGGCACTTTGAATCAGCAATTAAATGATTTTTTTATTTATAAAAAATTGGAAACTTGTGAGTTTTTCAAATTTTTAATTATAACAAAATGACTGCATTTTTTTTTATTATTATTTTCACATTAATTTATTAATTTTATTCATTAACGGTATGATTCATTAATAATAAAATAATATTAATCAAAATATAGTCAGAGCGTCTTTTAATTCATTATGATATTAAATTCTGCTCTTAAAAGCTTTACAGTATTAGAAGTACATATTAATAAAACCTTGTAAAACTGCATGTAATGAAATGTCACGTGGTATCGATTGATCGCTCGAACGCGTGCAACAGGTGTTCGTTTTATGCAGCTTGCATCATCGTACATTGAAATTACCATTCAATGAAAATATCTAGGAGAATACATAAGTAGAACAATCCGTTATTGATAGTACTATAAAGAAAAATGGTTCTATTAAAAAAAGTATACCTTTCTATTAAAAAAGTACAATAACAAATAGAATGACATATTTTTATACAAAATTCTCTAGTCCCGAATATATGTTATTACTACATAAACTAGCATATTTATGTCCAAGGATTTAAAATGGAATTTTTAGCCCTTGAGCAATATTATTGTGCTTCTCTAGCTACATTAACGCGTAAATAACATGATAATTTTAATTTTTAACATTAATTTTTTGAAAAAAAGAAATGCAGATTGACACAGTAGACAGTAGTTGAATATAATTGTATATAATGTGGATACATATATAATATGATCGTTACTGTGTTAATTGAAATAATAATACGCATACAGCAAATTATTTTCGGGTTATTCAATTTTATATATATATGCTACTTTGACGATATGTCGAATGATTTATTTATTATCCAAGACACAAATTATATAAATCGCAAAGATATTATCAGTTCTTTTGTAAATTTGTAAAAAAGAAAGTAGTTGAAAGGAAGTGAGAAAAAGGATTTGTTTTATATTCTCGATTTATCTCTCGATCTACTTAGTCGCTACCTTTCTGATCGGACATAAAGGAATACTATTAAGGCATTCGAAAGTAAGGCTTTTAAATACACGTAGGAGTGCAAAGCGAATCCTTTCCTTTCTTGGTATGCTGGAGGTAGATATCTCCGTCATCGAGAGATCTTACACACGTAATAAGTACCTGATTAAAAATGTTTCCCACGTTTCACGTTCCCCTCATCAAGTTTGAGATAACAAGTAAGAAATAACGGACACGTTCGAATTTACCGGAAAGCACGAAAGTCTGATAAATAAAAATTCGCCGCGACCATTTCCTTCCATTCCTTTATTCACTACAACGTTTTTCAAATTTCTTATGCAGCAGTGGTTTCTCCAAACAGATTGATATCTTTTTTGTTAAGCACTATGAAAGAATTAGTATTATGATTATGGTGTAGCGATCATACAATGTCTATTTTAGAATAGAAATGATAAAAAGAAGAAAATGATTGACGTGTCGCTATGATGACGCTACCTGTATAGACTTCCTCTGTGTGAATGAATATGTATGTTGAATTTAATTAACAAGTCAAGGCCGTAGCAACTGTTTCCATTGCAAATGCACCGTTGACGCTATCGTTATTCTAGAATCTGACGCTGTTCACGTTTTCCAGAGAATGTTGATGTTTGATTAACGCGATTAACGTTTGTTTTAAATATTAAGGCCGCGACACAGACTTTTGTATAACGCATAATAACACATTGTGCATAAGAAAATCAATCAATCAAAGTTTTTTCTTTTTTTCATAAAGTGAAAGGAAAAATAAGGATTCAGATTTGTTGATTCTCTTATGTTTTATACAAAGATCTCTGTCGCGGCCCTTAAGATGGCAAATGAATTATGAAATAACTTTATTATGAAGTAAGATAATAAGAAGAAAAGCAGTAAGTTATTCGCTGATATATATATATATATATATATATGTGTGTGTGTGTGTGTGTGTGTGTGTATATATATGAAAGTACTGTGTATTATAAACCTTTGTGTTTCATTAAAATTAAGAAATCATGTCTTGAATCAAGACAAGATCAAAACAAGAAATTGGAAATTGATTTCAAGACAAAACAAGAAATTGTTATCAAGACCAAGATTTCTTGACAATAAGTTAAGAAATTTCTTGAATTTCCGTGACAGTTTTTATTTTTAATACTTTATTATTTTAATATTTTATTATTTTATTTCTGATTTGAAAAATTTTTGAATAAGTTAGGTTTTCAATTTATTAGTATTTATAACAGGTTATATAATATATATATAGAAATATGTTGTATTCATATATTTTCATTAAATAGCAAAATAGCATATGAACAGACTGTAGATTATTGAAAAGGTGAAGTCCCTGATCTAATCAAATCATACTCGCCGATATATATCCTTGTATCAGATATTAACCTTTACATTTATGTAAAGGAATATATATAAAATTAATATTGCGAAATTACTTGCAAAAGTATTATGTATAAACATTTGCGTACTTCTACTAATAATATCAATTAAATCAGAAGTGATTAAAATATATAATAATATAATAATAATAATAATAATAATAATATCTAATAAGAAATCTTCTTAGGAATCTAATAATCTGAAATAGAGTTACATTTAGCAGTAACCTGATATTAAAAATGATAATTTGAGAAATATTTTTAATTTTTATTAATAGATTTGTGCATAATAGACATTATAGGCACATTTTTAAACTATGAATTTAAACATAGTAAACTACGAGACGATTCGACATTCAATTGTGTTGAACTTACGTTTTCTTACGACATGACGTAGTCAAAGAATCACAAGAACTCTGCTTAAAAAATCAAGAAATTTCAAGAAATTCAAGATTCTTGAAGAAATACAATGTCAAAAAATGATCAAGACAAGAAAAACGAAATTTCTTATCTTGAAAATCAAGACAAGATAAGAAATGCTCTTTAAGACAAGAAATCTTGTCTTGATAAAATACTATAAACTTCTTTTTATAAGGAATTTATTTCTAGCACTCGCATTTACTGTTAACACCATTAAACTCTCTTTTATTCCCGCAGCAAAGGAAAGGAGACTGGAAAGTGAGCGTGAGTCTGCACAACGCGGAAGAATATTTTCTAGTTGCTATCTAATCGGCATCTGCGCAACGAGATTAAGATATGTACAGTAACGCCTGTCTTGCATTGGATATCTAATCGCTAGACGAATTCACGTGAGTTTGTTATTTAAAGTAGGCACGATCGCCGTTAGCGATCGCGAAAACATACTTAATCATACGCTTTATCATCCTTAATGTTTCAATACGAATATTACAGTAATACAATAATACAGTAATTGAACTTACTAAACGTCTTAATGTAAACATAAGCTTGTTATTAACAAGTATTTTTAACAAGCAAATTTGGTCAATTAGTTTGCATATTTATATATATTGCATATTTATATAGTATCACTTTAACTCAATATTTTAAGATAAATAAGATAAATACTAGTAGAAGTATTAATAAAAATTTCCCTTTTATTTTTCAAACATTTACTAAAACTAACGTAACATCAACGTTACAATTTCATATTCAATGTTTGTTACGTGTATATGTAATATATTACATTTATATTGAATGTATATTATAACATTGATTTATGTTGCTACTAGTAGTATTTACTGAGTTACAACTTGCACACTGAGGAAAAAATTTGTTCATTTGACTACATTTAGTTTGCTTTTATTTCTTTCGACAAAAAATGTACATATTTAAATTAAACATATTATATTTGACATAAATACATACATTCTCCAACAAAAAAAAAAGTAAAGATGAATTAAACTAATTTAGTCAAATAAATAATTTTTTTATAGTGCATTATCTTATATTTGTTTCTATCTTGTTAGCCTTTAGAAATTAAATAAATAGCCAAAGATGAATAGATGAAGACAAATTGTAAACGAATGAACGTATTTTTTCGCGATATTTCTATCAAATGTGCTTTCTATCAAATTAAATTAACAATAATGTTTCATTAATGAAGCAGAAAGGCAGAAACCGTATTTTTAATAATTTTCAATCACATTAGGAAAGACTGCTGGAATTTATAAAGTGTAGGAGGCTACCAGCAGTATGTCGATGTGAAATCAGGTCAGGAACACTCCTTACGTTCGATATTCGGTATCCATAAAATGATATGACGGTTTCACATAAGATGCTTAGGAGGAAGAAGATAAAAAAAATGAAATCTATAGGCATATAACGAACAGTTTTGCAAAAGACTGCCACTAAAATTTTATGTCAAATGGCAAGAATGATGTAACAGATGTAGCAAACACCGTGGACATCAAGCGTTGAAAACACACAACGAATAGGTGGGAAGATACCGAGAGTGAGTTATAGTGGTGACTGTAGATAACGATGCAGGGACGTATCGATCTTGTCGACGAAAACGTAGGCCGAGTGTATATGCGGGTGTGTCTAACGAATTAGACCAATTGGATCAGTTATTGCAGAAAGAAATCAAGTTTAAAACGCAATCTTTCAAATACAATTGTTTTAGAGGAACATTAAATATAATATCTCGCAATACGGTATCAAATTAAGAATAAAATAAATTTTATTCTATAATAATTATGATATAGTTATCAAACTTAATAGTTATAGCTATTTTGTATTTTGACAATTTATTTCTAATAAATTAGAAATTATAGGTAGTATTCTATTATGGGTAGTATTCTTTGTATTTTTAATAGAGAAATAAAAGAAATTCAAAAATTATAAAAGACTTTTTAAAATTGAAATCTAAAATTCCGTTAAATTAATTACTAAAGTTAATTTCTTCCTGAATAATTATATCCAATTCACGCCAAAGCCTCGAATTATCGACTTATCGAATTATTCGGATTAATACTTATTGGCATTAATCGCTTCTAATTAAACTTCAATTCAAGAATGTGCTCATTTCTCGATTAACGGCAGATTCAATTATGTTCTTTTTCTCGAAATGATCTTTTAATTTCTCTCTGAGATGTAGGAGTAACTTTAGAACTATTCAAAGAAACTCAGAACTCTCTATATCAATTATATCAAAATTCTAGGAGTGCTAACATAATAGAAATTCTATTATAAAGATCTATTTGAAAGAAAACAATAGAAAATAAAATGGAAATTGAACAAGAAACAACATTTACATTTAGATGTGTGGGTAATAATTACACGCATTTCCAATCACAGATGTAGGTTCAAAGTGACGAAGTGAAAAAGTAGGTTCATGTGTGTATCACCCACGCGCGCTATCACACGAGATGAAAGATTGCAGGAAGTGCTTTTGCATAATCCTACGTATATTATAGTGACGTGCCTATATTCGTGCCGACCGTAACAATCCTTAGAAGTCCGCCTCCATAGTGAACGGAAAATCGCTACATGCTAAAAATGTATTCCATATTGTGAGCATATGGTATATAAGATAAGAAAGAAATAAAGTTAAAGAAATTTACAAATCAGCACAGTAGGGCGAATGCTTGTAAAAATTTTCAGTTAAAAAAAAAAATAAGTTATTAATAACGAAATGTCTTTTTATCAACAAAATCATGATATTAGAAAAAAAAGAAAAATTTTCTTAAAATTTATCTAAATATTTCTTAGTATTCAATTATAATTTTTGTTTTTATTATAACAGTATTATTAACATTTATAAGAAAAAAATTAAGATTTTTATTTTAGTATAAATAAAAGTTTGATTCTGTAAAAATAATATTAGGTGTAGTAAAAAGAAATTCAATTTCATGCAAAAATAATGGATTTCTTTTTACTACACCTAATAATATTCTTTTATAAAATCTGCATAGATTTTTTAAAACTCTGTTTTCATTTGATTGTATAATTAACAGAGCATATAAAAATTGGGATTTTCTTATAAATGAAATTTTTTCAAGATCATCAAAAAAACAAAAGATTAGCGACGAGAGAATTGTATGACGAAGAAGCGAATAGCTACACATGTATATACAATTACATGGATGACGAGAGACTGAGGGAGCAGTTGAAAGTGCCGGTCAGAGGGAGAAAAGGGAGAAACATGTGGAAAAAAAACGAGAGTCCCACAAAGAGAGGGAGAAAGATGAACAAGCGACAAAAGCGAACGGAGGGCGACATACAGAGAGAGTGGAACGGAGGACAATAAATGTCAGAACAACGGCCTCCTGATGGCTAGCCGGACGAATCGTCGACCATCATGGGCAAAATTCTCATCGCAATACCTGAATTTGAGATTGATGAGCTTCATTTTCTCATTGACATGTTGTATTTCTTATAAATTAATGTAATTGAAAAAAAATTTCTGTCGAGAAAATATCATTCCAATCTATTAGAGAAATTGACATAAAAAATTAAATCGAATTTTGTCATTTCAATTTATAAATTTAATATTCAAAATTAAAAGACATTATAAAAAAGCTCGATTAAATTTCATTAATTGATAAAAAAATATTAAACCTTTAGATTTGATCTAATTGGCCGGCAGAGATTTAATTATTTTAATTGACAAAATTAGCATAATTAATTTCCATCAGCCAAGTTGAACTTTCAAGACACAGTCGATAATTTGATTATGAATTCTAGTAAATAAATTTAAATCTGTATAAATAAGTAAAATACAATCCGACGTCTATGAATATAATCATTGTTAAAATTTTTTCTCAGATTTTTATACATCTGGAAGAATATAAAACTCTGCACTAAAATATCAGATTGTTGATGAAAAATCGAAAATTCCACACGGCCGACGGATGGTTAAATAAATTTTGTTGAGTAAATATTAATTTCGAATTTATTAAAAAACTTATTCGATTAAATTGAATAATTACATTAACTGAGAATTAAATTTACATCACTTCAATTTATAAATTTAATATCAAATGTACAAAGCATTGTATTGTAAAAAAGATCCGATTAAATTTTCGCTAAGGAAAAGTCAAACGATTCTGATTTGGTCTAAGAATCTATTTCTCAAGTGGACTTAAGAAAGACGCACTTGAGAAACTTGTTGTCTAATACCATTCTGAAGTACAAGAAAAGAATTTCGTGGTACATCAACGAGAATTCGCAGAATGATTGCAAGATGGTTGCTCGCTTCTGTTGCGTACGCCATATATTTTTCTCAGATTTTCCTAAAGCCGTGAAGCAACACTGAGGAATATGGCGTCATATGATAAATTTGGTTTATGGCGTCTGCCGTTCTCCTTCTCTTCAGCCCTTCCGAAAGGAACTGGGTCACAGTAAATATATTTATAGAAAGGGAGTTTCTCTTGGAAGGTGGGGATGACTGACTGGCAAGTCATGGAGAGATATTATTGGATCCTCGTGATACTAGCCTCAGATCTCTGTGTCTTTTTCAAACAAATCGCGGAGCTGGTGCGTCTTAAAAAGATGACTTAGCAGATGGTAAAAGACTGCTTTAAGAATGTCTTCTCGTAGTAAAGCGTGAGGCGGTTAAAATATTTTTACGATTGTCTACTTTCAACCGGGAACGTGCGATAATATAAATATCTAACTTAATTAAGTTGCTAATTAACTGGCGATGTTAATCTTCATAATTTGATACAATACGTATGTATAATTGTAATAATATGAAAATAAAAATATTCAAATTAATGTATAATATATAATAATTAATATATAAAATATATAATCTTTTCAAAAATACAATAGATTGCAAGAAAAAAATGACAATATTTAACAAGAAACTATTCACAAGTGTTAATTTTGTAAAATTAAATTCATGATTTCCGTCATTTACGAGGATTCAACTACACGGAGAGAACTTTTTTTTAGTGTGTACCCTAAAAATATTATAATTGTGGGACAACATTGTATTTCAAAGAATTTTAATGTAAATCTCTCTCATTCATTAATAAAACTACAATAAAGTATAAAATAAGTTGATTAATGTTACTGAAGTGCATAAAAATTTTTTATATTATTTAAATATTGTACCACAACTACCTATACTTTTAGGATAAATTTTAAAAGAAAATTCTCATACGATTAAAATCTATCGTTGCATTTATATATATATATATATATATATATATATATATATATATATATATA
>NW_012130077.1:1701038-1705057 GCF_000143395.1 Atta cephalotes
TATATATTACCCTGAAAGTATGATAGTTGTATATTATAAAATATAATAAAATATAGTTGTATATTATAAAATATAATATATTATATACATGATATATTATATATTATATACATTTCTTGTTATTCACATTCATAACCCTGTTCCGACGGCATGATCCTCCGACGCACGCAAGAAGGATCGCAGCGGGGTTGCAAGGGAATTCAAAGAATAATCACGAGACAAATCGATTTCACCCTTGGCTGCGGTCGTCACAAAAGATATCCTGAGCGGATCGCCGGTGTGTCGGGAGCGACCGTTTTCCGCGCGACACCGTGTAAAAGTGAACGGAAAAGGCGGGAGAGAATGAGGGGGAAAATAGCCGGGTAGAGGGCAAGTGCAATTAGTCGTTCCACGGGAAATGCACGCGGTAATGAGACACGACCGAGCCGTGTTGAATTCGCGTCCGCACTTCCGGGATGTAATTCCGGCGCGTCGTCCCTCTTTTCATTCCTTTTATCAAGAATTTCTTGTGAAATATCCCTGCATATCACACACTTTTCTAAAGAAACTTTTCTAAAGAAACTAGGCTTCACAATCATATTACAGAATCTATATTTTATTAGATAGACTATTTTTAGTATCAGAGCAAATAAAAGAATTATATTAATATGTTTAAATTTTATTTTAGTTACATCATTATTTTTTTCAAAATGAATAATCTAAGTCCGTGATTGATAAAATCAATTATATAGATAAAATAATCCGTTAATTTATTCTACAAATAGAATGATTTTGTTTAAATATTAAACAATTTCTCTTTTTCAAGATTGCTTCAATTTTAAAATGAGATTCTAAAATGTTTAGAGAGTAGCTGAATTTTTAAATATACTTCAACAATGTCATTTTATATGTATCTGATTGCGATATACATTGTTAATACTACTTAGGAATAACTCGATCGTTCTTCTTTAGTGAAAGGGAATCGCTCGAGTCATTTTCCGTCATTTTCGTTGGATGAGGAAATCGCGATCGGAACGCCAACTCGTAAAACGCGCTGCTCGTAAAGATTCGTGTAAAATCTCGCTTAGATAATAACCTTTTCTGATCGCAAGAACCAACGAGAGAAAGAGGTTTCAACATTGCAAAATATATTCATGCCGCGAAAGTTAGCTCGGGGCTAAAAGAACGAAGAAAACATGATGATTGCCATTTACTTTGTCTCTCAATCGATTTATCAGTGCTCCTCTGATTCGGTCCCTCTTTCCGGTACATTTATGTATAGGACTCTTTCCTCTCTTGGAAATCTACCCTTGTGTCAACGCGATAAAAAAAGCACGAACTCACTTTCATAAATCAGAGAAAACTTATTTGAGTTGTATAGCTGTTTCGAAAGTAAGAGTTGTCTTCATATAAAGAAGAGAATTGCTTTCATCGTTAAATGAAAAACATTAAGCTAAACTATGTACTAAAAACAAGTAGCTCAGCAAGATTGCAGCAAGAAGGCGATAAGAATTGCGAATATAAATCAATACAGCTTGTTAATTAAGCTTGGAAGTCTCGAAACGCGTATTATGATTTTTTTTTCAAAATTATCAAAATAAATATACATTTACGGCCATTTTGTTCCAAGAATTCCAAGAATGTTCTACAGTTTGTTCATTATTTATAATAATTGATTAAATTTGCGTTCATTAAATAGATTTGTTAAGATATCTATTTAAATCTCGCGTATATCACATCCGACTGTGATAGATGCACAAATGAACTTCCTGAAAAGGACGATGTTTGAAAAGTATACAAGAGTTACGTGAAAGGAAATAATGCGTAGGTGTGCGTACGAGTGCAAGGATATCGGTCGCCTTATCAACTCGCATATCCTTCAACTCTACACCGAGTATCATCGACTTCCGTTGATGTTAGACCTCCTCTTTCCCCGTAACATGTTTCCGCTGCAGAAAGTGAGCTTCATGAAGCTTTCCACTGTTCGACGATGCTTACATCCTGATCGCGAACATTTGGCGAAATGCGAAGTCGAACTTTAATATTAAAAATTGTCGATAAAATTCTGTTTTCATTGTTTCTGTTTTCATTGCCGATAAAATTCTGTTTTCATTGTTTCATTCCTGATTTTATATCAAGTGAGAGCAAATCGTGATACTAGTTTACATATAATACCTGCACTACTCATTGATTTATCATATATCAAACGCAATGCAAAAAATATAAATTCTCTAATCGATTTTATTTAGTGTTACACTGAAAAAAATATTAAATTTTAATAAATATTTGTTTCAATAATTCCAAGTAAATATTTACTAAATGTAAACATATAAATTTATTTTATACAAAATTAATTTGATTTAACTATCATTTTTTATTAAGTAAATATTCATTTACTGTAAATAAATGTTTACTTAGTATTAAGTATTCAAAGAAATATGTTTTAAGATTTAGTAAATTTTTTTTCAGAGTGCATTGTTAAAATTAATTAAGTAGCTAATGACTTATTTAAAATTTATTTTGTTCAGAGTATTTATACATTATTAATCATTATTTTCTTCAATTTGTTATATTCTGAAAAGAATAAAAAGATAGAAATCAATTAAAAAATTGAGATAAAATGAATATATGCAACGATTCAATTATCTTTTCAAATTTTATTAATTTCACGATTTTTAATTCATGATAGAGCTCGATGTAACTGAATGCGATGCAGCAATAACAAATTTAATTTCTAAATTTGAAATATAAAAATTTGAAAGAAGATCAAGTTTTCTGCGAAGTTGAGGAAAAGGTAATTCGTATATTCTTCGAACAAAATCTGCGTAATTTCTTCGCGAACGTCAAAGTGGTGAGGAACAGGGTATAGATGTTCGACGCGTTTGGTAGAATATAAATATTTCGGGGAAGATATCACGGATTGACCGGTATGCGGCCTTGGACGTGCTCTCGTGTACGCAAGGTCGCTGCACCGTCATTTGCAGCGACGGTCGAGCGGGCAGGTAGTGGTGCATGCCCGCGTATCACCATATTGTTATCGAAACGCGATCATGCCATATGAACATTCAGCGACCGTTGCACCTCGTGGTTAACTAACTCACGCAATTAACAATCGTTGGGTGTAACAGCCTGAGGCGATATCTCGCGCGATTTTCTCATTATTATGCACACATATCTCGTATAGTACAGATCTTATGTTATTCATTTTGTATACTTCTCATTAGTCGATGGAATGCTGGTTACGAAATACGCCACAATTGCGAGAAATTATAGGAGTCTAACAAATAAAATCGAGGAAAAAAACGTAGTTTGATAACGTAGTGCTTAAGGATATATCAGGTTGTATCAGATATACATAGTTAAGACAAAAAGTGATTGGAATTGAAAATTTATATTTTCCGTATAAAAATAAATGTTATATATGTATAAAACAGTTCAATATTTATATTTAACACAATTTTACAGTTTAAATAAAAAATTTTTTATTTTATTTTAATTTTTTTTAGAAAACAAGCCTATTTTTTATTGAAATAATTTTTTTATCCAGGTTTTAAGTTGTCGCTAAAATTTGTGTATTACTTTCATATACAATACAGAAACATCTGTAATTTTTTTCATAATTTTCCTTTTTTTGTTATGTATATAATCATATAATGCATCCTTAAAAACGTAATGCTTGTTCGCTGAATAATTTCATAAGAAGAGACTTGATCAATGTTTAGTACTTAACAGCAAAAAATGCGCGGAATGCTTGATAACCACGCGGCCGATTACTTCCGGAAACAATGATAACGTATGTGTGACGGTATAAACATCGCCTCTTTGTTCCCTTCGTGCTGATCGATTCAAGATTTTATGAGTACGCCGCAAGGATGTATTAATACATAGGTCGGCAGTAATTAAGCGATATACTACTCGTATTTTTTCCATATGCGCGGCACTCCGATTAATATGAATGGATCCCTTTCATAAAACAGCCACGCGTTCCTTAGTCGATAAACACGATTCGTATATATTAAGAGTCTTCTCTCTCTCTCTCT
>NW_012130077.1:1705238-1738848 GCF_000143395.1 Atta cephalotes
CTTCTCTCTCTCTCTCTCTCTCTCTCTCTCTCTCTCTCTCTCTCTCATGTACACAACATATAGAGTGTCCGAGATATATTTTAAGGTATATGCTCTTGCATCATATACAATAAACGACACGTACAAAATAGAAAAATATATGTAATGGAAACTTAGTCAAACACATAAATGTGATTACTGAATATATATCATACATATGTATAAATAAAATATAAGTTTTATCTTCCAGTTTTCATGAAAATATTAAGACTTTGTCACTAAAATTTCAATCGAGAGTTGAGTCTAAAAAATTTCTAATTTCTAATTTTCTGATACATGTATATGTTGAAAAAAAAGTTTAATGATTAAATTTAAGAGATAGAGATTCACAGCGCTTATTTGTTTTTGCTATGCAAAAATTGTTTAGTATTTTAAATCCTATCAAACTTTAATTTTGTTTAATGAAATAAAAATTTTTAATTATCTCTCTTATAAATTACATCATTTATATATTGCTACATTAAAGAGAAAAAATAGAATACTAGGAAATATTTAAGCAGATTTTAGAGAAGTTTCAATTTTTTTTAATATCATGGCTTTGTTGGTAAATAATTCGTTATTTATAAGTTATTTTTGTTATAACTATTTATATGCTATTATTTCTTAAAAATTCTGGAAATTTGTTTAGAAGTACTCACAATATATTATATATTTGCACTACTATGCTGATCTCGACAAAGTTTTTCGACTTTATTTCCTTATCTTACACGCCGTATGGCACAACACGGAATATTTTTTGCATATAGCGGTTTTTCTGTTCACTATAAAGGCGAATTTATATTTTATTCACAAGAAGGATAAACTTAAATCGTGATGCGCGTTCGATCGTGCACGTATAGTTGAGTTCATATGGATCGAAAAAAATTACGATTTATAAACGACATAAACGACAAACGCGACAACGCGTAGGCTTTGATCAGCCGCACAATTCTTTCGACTGACTTTTATCGACTATTATTACATTCCCCCGATCGTACACATATATCGTGCATCATTGTCGAGCATCAGCATTTCACATGCGCCATTCAAACTTTTCAAGTGCGCTTAATTATCGTTTCTATAAATAAAACGGCGCGTAACGCTCCTTTGATAATTTGACATAACGCGCATTGTGCAGACGCATCGCTCAATGGGCGCTTTAGAAAGGAGCACGATGAGAGGAACAATATTGCGCGCATCAAAAGGGTATCGAGAACAAACGAAAATTCCAAACAATCTAAAAAAGAGAGAGGAACAGAGGAAACTGGAAAAAAGAAATGAATAACATTGTAATTCGACGAATAATTGATAATGATTTTATCTCGTAAAAATTCGAAGACTGGAATAGAGAAAGTTGCTTTTAGAATTTCTGTGATAATTTTCTATCTGTAGTTCAGTAGACAAAACAGCTTTGCAATACATATATATGTGTATATACACTAACCAAAACTGTATGTAAATACAATAAAATATTCATTAAATTAATCATTGAATGAAAATTAGTCCAATGAATTGTCATAATGATTTAGATTACTATAACGAAAACGAAAACGATTACTATATATTTACTAGAATTCATTGCAAGAATGAATATGTAGTTATATAAATGAATCTAATTCTTATATCAATGAATTAACTATATTAAATCGAATATTGATTAATGATCATTCATTGGACCAAAAATGACCAAAATTTTTTTCAGTATGTATATATTAAGTGTAGTAAAACGAAATCCATTATTTTTCCATTCAATTTCATGCAAAAATAATGGATTTCTTTTTACTACATCTAACACACACACACACACACGCACGCACGCACGCACGCACGCACACACACACACGCACGCACGACACGCACGCACGCACGCACGCACGCACGCACGCCACGCACGCACGCACGCACGCACGCACGCACGCACGCACGCACGCACGCACGCACGCACACACACCTATATAATTGCTGTAAGACTTTTTTAATATGATTGGTTTGTATACATTTAAATCCATTGAAGAACGAAAAGATTAATCATACTAAACAATTTTACGACAACTATAAAACTGCCTTTAAATGCAGCCAACGTAAATTTTATCTATTTAAATGAAAACTTTTAATTAAAAATTAACTTTTAATTAATTAATTAAATATTTATTTAGCTCTACTATTTTTATTTAACTGTATATCTCGTATAATTGCATTAAGAATCTCTCGAATTGTGTGTTTTATCGATTATGAGTCGAGTATATTGAAGTCTACTTTCCTGCGATGGAAACACAAGACTTTTTCGTAATCGAGACGATTTAAAAGCTCATGCTTGAAAATCACGCGAATTCGCGTGGAATGGTGACATTGTACGATATCAAAGCGCCATGAATGGGCACAAAGGCGTCCGAGTGAATGGAAAGCGCGAGAGACAAGTTCCGCCTACGCATCAAGACCCCATACAGGTAGACGGATAATGTACACGTCACGGTACACTTAGTTACGCACTAATAGACGTTGCGAATGCTGGAAGGAGCCTTCGTGTGGCGAATGTATGTAGGCGAGGATTTCCCGCGTTTAATGATCGATCTATATACGAAACAAATATGCGAAAACAATAAAAAGAAATCTTAAAGTAAAGGCTACTCCAAGTGACATGCTTAAGGTATATCAACTTTACAATATTTATCAAATATTGGAATACATTTATATAAATAATTATACATGTTATGTACTGAGAAAAAAAAAAGTCAATTTTAAATATTTAGTTCAATACTGCCAATTAAATATTTACTTACCATAAATAAATATTTGTTCATTGAAAAGAATGATTGTTAAATCAAATTAATGTTTCTTGTATCAAATAAATATGTCTTTATATTTAATAAATATTTAGTTGGCAGTATTCAATTAAATATTTATTAAAATTGACTATATTTTTTTCTCAGTGTGTGATATATTTGATAAAAAAATAAATAATTTCTAATTTATTCGCAATTAATTGCTAAACCCATTTTTATTTCACATTTTTTATTTAAATAATTTTTTATTAAAAAAGTTTTTTATTAAAAAAGTAATTTTATTCTTCAAGAAAAGAATGGTTTTGTTAATTTATAGGTATATTTAGCTGGATATAGATTTGAAAATAATTTTGTTAAACTGAAAATTTTGTTAAATCAAAGTATTTTTATAAAATGCCCAATCTGATTACTAGAATCTCAAAACTATTTGCAGCATTGATCATGCTTGAGCGTCCTTCTATAGAATTTTATGATGGTTCAATATTTTTTCAGATCTATGTGTGTATCTAGTTAAATTTTTTAATATTTCAGTAAAAATTTTTTTTTTTCGTATTATACAATATAGAGTCTTCGCATTGATTCTAATTAACGTGCGGTCGCGAACGAACTTTTGCGAATCTTTAAAGAAAATAAAAGAGTTGTTTGCGTGACGAAGAAAGTCATGCTATCACGGATGGAGCGCCCAGGTAGTGGATTATTGTGAATGATTTGGAGATAGCACGTTAATTAATTTCTATGATGAGACGCGCTTGAAGATGAAACCAACAGGTAGCCACGTTAGCGCAAAAAAATATGTGATAAGATAAAGACTAGCTACATAGCGATAATTACGGAGCATAATATTAGCACAAGCTGATAATTCACGTACGTGAGACTATACTTTCTCCCTCTCGAATGTGCTGTTATTTTTCTAGAAAATTTTCAGGTTAAGCACCCACCCAAAACGCTTGGAACTGCATGTATTAATGTAATATGCAATTTAGTAAAAATATCTACAATATTTATAAATTTATTAATATAAATTAAAAATATATACATTTTATATATCTTTATATTTATTAATTAGTTTAATTAGTTATTTATTTAAATTCAATTTTCTCTTAATAACGTCATAAATTTAAGTGGTGAAGTTTTTAAAGCTTTTCGAGGTGCCTACATGTTTCGAGCACTTCCTCCGCGTAATGAAACAATTCCAAATCTCTGAATCTCATGCAACAAGGCGAATACTCGCGGATTAGATGTCACGAGATCTTTTTCGCCGTGATGCAATTCGCTAGATCGCGACGTTCCTCGCACATTTGTCCGCTTAAGCGGCAGCTATTTTCGCAAGACCGATGCATTACGCCGGTGACGCGGCGGACGTTACTCTTCAACGTCGCCCGTAATGGCACTTCGCATCGCGGGAGTGCATCCGTCGTGTGAGTGCACTTTAAGCGCAAACTACTATTGCTCCACGCGATCTCATGTATGTTTCTTTTCCGAGAAAAGACGCTTTATTCAAACAATTCAAATATCGTCGCGTATTTTATTTGACAATTTATGTTTATCTGCAATTTCCTTCATTATAAATACATACATTTACATACATAATATTAAAAAAAAAAGCATAAAGGAAACGTAAAAAAGCAGAAAGTGCACGAATTTCTCGAGAATTGAGAAAATCGAGAATAAAACTTGCGACAAGCTTGGGTGGACTTACGGCGGGGTTACGAAATTCGCGAAAAGGAACAAAATCAGACGGCGCGAGTTCCAGCCTTCGTGTATATATCTGGTACCAGCAGCGGCAACAGCAGTTCGGGAGCAAAGGCACCACTGACGTCACGAGCTATCTTTAAACCCGGCATCGAGTCCAACGCTCCGCACGCATGCACGCACGCACGCACGCAACCGCGCGTCCCGCGTAAGCGAGCGCGTGAGAGATCAGAAACGGATGCGATGCGCTGCACCGTGCCGTACTCGCGCCATTGCCCGTACAATGTACCATTGTCTCAATTCCTTTCTCCTTTCTTTGCGTTGCGGCGCAGATTCACGCGCCAGCCTACGTTCGTAGGCACAAACGGACGGTTGCATCCTTTTGAAATTAAGATTTAAAAAAACGCAAGGATGTTGATCGAAAGATTTAATTGGACTTTCGAAATTTAAATCAAAAGTGAAATTTAACAAAACCGAGTGAGAACTGCGTGATAATTTATGCATTATAATTTAAACATTGGCTGCGTTCAGCAGAAAAAACAGCTTTGCAACAGTTGTAAAATTCTTGAATACGATTCTTGCTTTTGGTTCCTTACGGATTTAATATATGAACTTATCATATATTAAATGAATTTTACAATATTGCAAAGTTGTTTTCTTGGCTGAACACAGCTATTGTATTTAATAATCTTTTATGTCAATTACAAGATGTTTGTTGATGTTTAAATTACAATGCATAAATTATTCTTTTACTCTCACTCGTCCTTGTAGAATTTTACTTTGTGCAAAGATATCAATCCTCCAATTTCTAAGAATTCTATTTGAAAAACGAACTTCATGGCTTGTATAGAGAAATTGTAATCTATGTTTTCTCATAGAGAAATTGCGTTTCCTTTTTTAAGATAAACAGGCGTCAGTTATTTGCATGTCAAAATTGAGAAGGAAAAAAGTATAATATAATTTGGAAAAATATAATTTTGACTAATTGTGCTGGTCCAGTCACCTTGCACACGCAACGATTGGCGTAAATGCTGCGAGAAATCGGATGTTGAGTCATCATGCTGTTTTTACTCATAAAACTTTGCATCTTGGGGAAGGCAGTTATTTAATGCGGAAAACAGTCATGTCGACAAATAATTATGACGAGAACGTAATATGATTCTATGATATAAAATAAAATGCTAATCTGTTGATTTACAAAAAAGGATTCGCTGCTGCAAAAGATCAACACGACAACGTGTGATGTCTTTAACTACAGAATAATAAGAGAAATAAAATAAGAATATAAAAAAAATTATAACAAAATTATACATTAATAACTGAAACAATTATAAAATATTTTTAAGAAACTAAAAGTTAAACTAAAAATCAGAATTATTGTATATAGCAAAAATGATAGAAAACGGTTCGATAATATTATTTTAAAAGAAGAATTAATTAGAAAAAAAACTTTTTCAAATAAATTATTGAAAAAGTATAAATTAGCGAGTCAGATGGCTTCTCGGTTAAAAACCCATGATATGCAGAAACGCCTCGTGCATCGAACAGGGGAAGGAACAAAATGCAGAGTCGCGTCTGCGTGAGTCACCGTTCTTCCTGCCTTTAATGCGATTTCGGTAGTCGCGACATGTAATGACGTCTCATTGACGCATAATCGTTTCCACGTTAATCCACAAGCGGATACGCTCTAACCAAATTAACGATTATTCATTCTATGGTAACATTAGTGTCCTGATTCAGCATATAAGTTAACGAGTCATATCGAGTTTGCCTTCAAACACTTGCGGCTAAGCCTTGCAATCGAAATGCGACCAACTAACCACGTTGTTTGCTGTATCATTCCAGTCGAGACTTTTACTCAAGAGTCTTAATGGATGGATGGCTGGCGGATAAAAGGGGATAATACGATACAACAGAATACCATATGACGCGGAGATTCGAGCTCTCGCTCGAGCCATTTTATTCTAGCAAGCATCTAGTTTCAACTGTGAAACATCAAGAATTATTTCACCCTTATTAAATTAACTTCACTCTCTTCGAGAATGTTAAATAAATTTTTATATATTTATATATTGTTAAACGTGAAATGTTAGGTGCTAATTAAGTGCTCAAGCCTGAAATTAGGTGTTTGATAAGAAATAAGATACACATTGCAGTAAGAATAATTTTAGTGAAATATTAAAAAATTTAATTATTACATTATAGATACAGATTTATAGAAAATAATTTTGTTAAAAATAATTATGAAAAATAATTATGAAAAAATAAAACCGATTGCTAGAATGTCAAAACTTCTTGTATTGTATTCTCATCATGCTTGAATTTTCTACATAATTATTTTGATGGTCCAACAAAATTATTTTCAGATCTATATCTACTTTTAGATACTTCAACAAAATCATTCTTTCCATGTGTAATAAGAGAAGTTAACTCTTAACATTAAGTTAGTTCTCTCATATAAAAAAAAAACATTCGATATAAATTGCAGAAGAAACAATGCAGAAGAAGCCAGAATTGGACCCTATTATTCTACTTAATTAACACTTAATTTTGTAATACTACTAACTTTTATTTAATTAAAATTTATTTAGCGCTGGTGAGACTATAACTTAATGAAAGCCATTAGATTTCGATTCGCACAGTGCGTACCCTTGGAGGTGTTTCCAAGAAAAAAACCTGTGTTTCCTCCGTCGAGATTAATCGTGTCTGCCGAGTGTAATCGATTTATCACTAATTCCTGCGGGCACTGGCGGACATCATGAAACGAATTCGCGCGGAGCTCGTGGCCTCATTCGAATAAAACTCGAGCGTATCGCTTGCTAGCCACGCCGTCGCGTCGATCGCAAAAGAAACGAAGTAACGTTCTGCACGAGCGAGTGCCATCGGCCGGAACGACCACGGTTCGCTGTCGCAAGAATAATCAACCTCGATTGAGATTCGATCGTGGTCTCAAATCAATAATATAATAATAATAATAATAACTATCGGGCACACTATGAATCCATGACGGCCATAGGACAGAGGCTCAATTATGCTAAGGCTTGACGATGGATTGAACGCATTCAGTATCGAATGTAAAATAGACACACGATTTCGCTTATTTTTATCAATTAATTGTGGCTCGTCATAACATCAATGCAATTTTTTTTTTTCGTCTATTTTTAATTGTTCGCGATATTTCAAGTCTTGCTCGATCCATTTTACAATTATTCCAGCGCTTTTCTTGGAAAACTTTAAGGAATGTCTAGATTCGCAAAGTTAGCACGCCAAATCTTCAATTTTGGTTTTTTAATATAAAAAAATATGGAATTCTTTTTTATTTTTATAAAGAATTGTAGAATGAAAAACCACGAAAATATATGTAATGACTAAAACGTCATTATTTCTTCATCTTAATAGAATATTATGCTAACACAGATTCTCAGTCATGTATGCAGACCAGCTTCCAGACGTGAGACTTTAAAAAATATGCAACTGTGAGGCATTCAAACGATCCGTTGCGATCATGTATGGTAGTCAATTATCTGATCAACTCGCGATATGTTTGACGTCATAAAATTATGTTCACTCATGAAACACATTTAAAATTCTCAAGGCAATAATATAATTGTAATAGTTTATTTTATTTCATAAATTATAAATCTATATCACAAATCATTATAATGCGACGGTAAATTGATTCCAAGTTCACAAGAATCCATTAATAAATTATATTAAATAAAATTCTTTCTCTTTCGCTATCGTTACCAACGAGAGTATGTATTTACCGATTAAAATAAAATTAGCAATTGAAATAAAGCAATTTAATATTTAAATTTGTTTCCTTAAACAAACTGTGGTATTAAATAATTATTAATGTAATCAATTGTATTGCAGTTAATTGTATTATGAGTATGTATTTACCAATTAAAAAAATTAGTATATAAGCCAATTTAATATTTAAATATTTAAATCTATTTCCTTAAATAAAATGTTGTATAAATAATTATTAATATAGTCAATCGTGTTATAATTAATTGTATTATACTATTATCGATATACATACATATGTATTGTTACATACACTATTAAAATTTTGTCATTATGAAATTATATGCGTTGTTAAATTATGTTATTCTATCGCAGGCAAGCATGCGGCCTGGGTTCGTTATATTCTGCTGGGTGCCGATCCTGAAACACGTGACGGAAAACACATTCGTTACATTATTGAACGGCCAATGAACGCCAGTAGCAAGCACTATGCGTAGAGACAAGAATCGATCTACATTGCACACGACTTGAGGCAGAGAAGGATGGAGCAAGTCGGTCGAGACCCTCTATTAAATCATCATCTGATGCGACAGCATTGTTTACTGCTCGAGCAGCGTTTCGTTTTAGAAAATAGATTCAGAGCACGACATTACAACGCCTATCTCGAATCAAGCATGATAGAACGTACACGACATCTTAATGTCTTTTAATTTTTCTTATCTCAATATCGCGACTCTTTTTATCTCAAATGATATAAATATCGTTTCCAACTTCATACGTTGTACTTATTCGACTTTTAATGTGCTACACAAATTATACTGGATAAAAAACCAATTATTAAAAGATATTGTAAATTTATTTAATAACGATATAGAATTGAATTGAAATATGTAGTTACAAAAAAACGTAGATAATACTATATGAGGATAATTTTATATATGTATTATAGATGTTAGATGACTGAGGTTACTCAACTTGGTTATTGACCGAAGAAGCGATTCAGTGTAGTAGGCGTATCCGTAAATAATCCTATTATTCCATCTCTCAGTTGAATAAGAACCGTATGAACTCTAATTGAACAGATGAATTACGGGGATGTCGGTAGTTATTCCATCGAACCAACTAGCTGCACGGTCGACTTTTCGCACATTGTTCCCCTCGCGACATCAACAAAATTGTCTCTGCGTCTGTTCTCATTTACGAGATGAACAACGAAGGTTGAAATTGTCTCTAAAGCATTAGGTGCGATATTTTTATACAAAAATGGACATATTCAATATATAAGATATCAAATATATATAATTTAAAATAAAATTAATAAGATGATACATAACTAGATAATAATGTAATATATTCTTTCACATACAGTTAATATTTTAACTTGTTAGATTATATATAATTGAATTAAAATTTAACGCAATACTGAGAAAAAATTCTGATTGAAAATGAACAAACCAGAAGATTCTGATGCTGTCGAATTTTGATTATCTCAATTAGAATTATTAAAGATTTAACCAAAAAATTCTGAGTTGTCCATTTTCAACCAGAATATTATAATTAACGCAACAAGACTCCTTTTTTCAATAAACGGTTAATAAAATTATACTTATTAGTTTCTTATTTATATTATATTTGCACGATTTCAAACTTTGTGAACTGATACAAGCAAGTGATTCAATTTTATTATGGATCACTGCGATAGAGCGTACATTGGCATTTACGCCCCTCGATAGATAGTTATAACGTTTAATCAGTCGTGACATAATGAGACCTCGATGAAAGAATTCCGATGACGTTCAATTGGCATATCATGCTACCTGTGTTCCACTATGTGTAGATAGCGTATGTGTCTTATTATTTCATAAAAACGTTTACCGATGTCGATCTCAATCTTATTTTTCTCGATGAGGCTGCTTCCTCAGACGCAATTGATACAAAAATACGATATCTATTTTGTATCTAACTGATTATATTATTTGGATATTTGGATGGACGTATTTTTTAAGAAAATTTCTATAGATAACAATTTGCTAATCAGAAATCACTATTATGAATGTTAACACGGGGATTTTAACTGAGCATATGTATTCAAATGCATATGTATGGAAGGAATATATGCGAGGAAGTGAACTTTTTATGTAGGCGAACGTCGATGTTTTCGCGAACGAAACGTTACCGTTTTCCAGGCAGTTCCTTATCGAAGAACGCGCGGGTTTTAGGAGAAACTTTGAATCGAGCAATAAAACAGAAGAAATATGAGTGAAGAAAGGAATACGTGGGTGCAAGCGAATATAAAACATATAAAAAGATAGAAAAGGATAGAAAAGTCGATGTGAACTTTTCATCTTACTAATATCTCTACACGCACATATTAACGCTTTTCACAGTTTATCACTGTTTTAGTTTAGGACAAGAGTTCAAATAATCCCTCAATAAAAAATATTTTATATCTTTTTATAAAAATTTTATATTAAATTTTATTTTTATAATTCCAATTTGAAAGAAAGTAGATTTTGGTATGTTAATATTTCAATTAATTATGAAGTGTTTGAATTGTCTCAATCGAGATATAAATATACAGTTAACAAACAATTTTTGCTAAAAATAATACTCTAATTAATCACACATATTGCATTATTAGTTGATATTTATAATTTTTAACAATTTTATAATACTTTTGCCCAGTTTGATCGTAATCTTCTTTTTTTAAATATCGAAAAATTTGAATAATTAAATGCGTTAACTTACTTAAATACAAATTAATATATTAAAATAATTGTTAAATTGACTTGTTAATACACTGAGCTATACAAAAAAAGTCTCAAGCATTTGTTTCTCGATAAAAAATATTTTTTTAAGATGTAATTTTATTCATGTTCTCATAATTTTCCTTTAAGAAAAATTTATAATTATTGGATGTGGGTCAATTATTTCAAGTATTTCTTGAGACATTATAGACACAAACAACACATTAACGAGGGTGCGGTCTGTTTGATCTCATCGTCATCCAACTCACGCTCCTAAGTTGTCCACAGGGAAAATTTCCGTTTGTATCGTATCACTCGAAGATATCGTATTCTTAAGAAACGATTTTTTCATTTTTCGTATAACAAAAGGCACGACGTGTATTCTGAGAATGTCGTATTTTCAGGACATTACCTGTCAGTTAAAAAAACAGTACTATATGTGTCAAGAGCACTCAAAAACCTGCTGCGCTATTTTTAAAAGCATTCGTACGATAAAAACCGAACGTGAAGGTTTCTCTTAAAAAAAAAATTCAGTGACCCTGATTCTGTAATTCTTTGACTGATAATGTATCATATTATAGTTACGCAGCTTATTTACCATGTATAAAGAACTTGCGCAATGATATAACGATATCATTACTATTAAGAGTTACAGAATAAAGGCCCTGATTCGTTATGCAAATTAAATTTATGCTTATAGAATCTTTGCATTTTAATATGTCATGAGCACAAACTGGAAAGTTTCGTATATTATAATAAAAAGCCTTTCATTTGTTAACTATATTATTTATGAATACGATTTTGTCTGTCCCTGATTAATACTGGGTTTCGTAATACTCTTAAATTCGATGATGATCGAGGATTCATATTACCGTGAATTCGTGTTAATTGTCGTGAATTCGTCGTCACAACTCGTTGACTTATAAGGTTCATCCTTCGTGCCGTTAAACCGCAATAATGAAGTCACTCGGTCAAGGTTTTTAGAGTGGAGTGTTAAAACAGCCAATGCCGTTTCCTCGTTCACGCGGCGCGTGTCGAACCATTCCGGGCTCTCATCATCGCATCTCGAATATTTACAATCCGGCAGAATGTGTTGCTCTGCTCTCGGCACGCACAGACGGATCCCTCATGCCCGAATTATTTGGAAGAACAACTATCGCGTCTCTATCGCCTATGATTCACTCGCTCGGTTACGAAACCGGCACGTTCGTCGGATTGTGAAGTCACGCGCTTGCGGTAGAACTATTATTCATATGACAGTGAAAAATTCTTGGTTACATACGCGATACGTAATTTAAGCTGATTTGAAACGCATCAGAAAAGTTCTTAAATCGCAATAGTTCTCGGAATAGAAAAATTCCAATTTATATAGTGAGATTTTTATTAAATTATATGTATAACAAGATTTTTCTATATAAACAATACAGTAGAAAGATACTCGAAGTTTAAGAAGTCTGACGCATCAATTACGATTAAAAAATTTCATCAGTTTGAAGATATATAATTATTTATTCAGAACATTCGTCAGTAATCATTTACTCGGTAATCATTTACTTGCTTTGTCAAGAGAAAAGAATTTCATATGGAATTCTGCTTATGATTCATAATATTAATAAGTATTGTCATCGCGGATAAATGAAATTATGCGTTATTTGTATTTAACATATAAAATATGATCATTATTTGAAAACAAATTTATAATCTTCACACGTTTCCAACTTAATTAAAGCTTTAAGCTCATAAATTCTCTATGTCTCTCTTTTTCTTAATCTTAATTGTTTTCATATTAATTTTTTTCAGAAAAGAATTTATGGAATTTGAAAGTAAAAAGTATTGTAGTACCACGCGATTAAAAAGTAACATTTAAAAGGATTTTTCTTATTTATTTATTATATGTATATCTTTTCGCTACATTGTGTTTTTCGTTTGTCTGCAATAATAGAATTAAAAAAAAACAAACTAAACGTATATATTATGTTCTTGACAAAGTTAATAAAAATTGATAGAATTTATATAATGTCTAAAATAAAATAGGCTTCGAAGTTTGCTTATTGACAGTTATTCTGAAGATAAAACGGTATTCGCTGTAATAGTCCAGATTACTTTCTTTCAATTGACAACTAACGTATATTGAAAGAGACGCGTTATTCATAGTCCACTCATAATAAAAGCGACACAGTTGATTCTTAACGTCATCTTCAATTAACACGATAGATGCTAATCAATCGAGTTGAGACTTATTGCAAGCCTTAGTAGCAAGCGAGTAGGAGCGAGTTATTAGCGTTCTTCAAATGGCAGCAAGATTATCGGCAGAATTCAATGCCAATTATCATCTCGTAAGAACGTCTGAACCAATTGGACTTTAAAAGATCAAGGAATAGGTCGAAGGTTATCGCGCCAAAAAAAACTTTAGTAGCATAGAGTCTTATTCTAGTCAGTCAAGATATTCTTCACAAGAAAATATTGCTACAAAAAATGTAAGCTGCAAATGCATTTAATGTTTCTCAAAGGCTATTACAATTTTATAAGGGTTGTAAAATAATTTCGACAAGAATACGACTTTCGTTACAATCGAAAAAAGTCACATCATATATGAAATACAGTTGTACAGTCGATAAAGAGATAATTATACAAGAAATATAAGTAAAAAAATAGAATGAAATTTTTATATAGATCTTTTTATATAAATCTGAAAAAAATTGATAAATAAATGAAGAACTAAATACGTCACTCATTCAGATAACATTTTCGAAAAGCGTCCCAAGGACGGTGGCTTAATCCTCTTAAGTTCTTTCTGAGAAGAAATAGGATACTTCGATCCAATATCACGTGCAAACAGAATTAAATCACTCCCTAATCTACGGCACATCCGTTATCCTCTTTTCTCTATTCTCATTTACAATCGAGACGATACGTGAGCGAACAATACGTGGTTCCATTTATAAAAGTTATAATTTCCAGCAAAAGCGACAAATGTTTCTCCTTTCCAAATCGTTTTTTGAAGAAAACTTATATGTATATCAAATAAAAGAAAGATTGCGATACAAAATATATGGCAGCAAATGCTCTCTTCTTTAGTAGATATAAAAAATCGATGTAAATTAGAAAATCTAAGAAGCGCTCGATTAGGGTAGAAAGATTGCATGACTTCGCACGCATTTTGTACGACTTATACAAAGTACCGTAAGAGACAACTTCCAAATGGCGAAACAGTCCAGGTGCCACTACAATGCATCTTCTCGACGAGTATTTGGTTCCATCTGGATCAACCAAGTTGAGAGAAATATCTGTCCTAAACGGAGGCAAACCAGCCAAAAAATTGTATTTTCTAAACTTTTTTTTCTACTGTTTCTATAAAATATCGTATATCAAGAAGCATTAAAAAGTCGCGTTGTAAAGATTCTTTTTGTGTTGAAAAGATTAAATTTTTTGTAGAAATCTACACCGTTTAATAAGATATTTTATATAGAAACATTGTATGGCTATTTTCATGAAAATCAGGGTTTCGCCTGCGACTCGCGTAAGGTAGCCGACGCCATATGAAATTACGGTAATCTGACGCTGTACATGTAATCCGAGCAGATAATTCAACTTAACAGCTTCGTAGTGAGCCGACCTTCGGATTTCACCTTCGCCTGCTTGTCGCTTCGAAGGAAATTCACACGAAAATTCGCGTGCAGTAGCCATTGCGTGTTCTTTTCTCTCTTTCCTTTTGCATTCTTTTTATCTGACAACGAGAGTAACGAGACGTCGTGAAAAATTTATGGCTGGCGTACCAGAGACAAAAGAACTTGTCATCCATGAACAGAACAAAGCAAAATCTACTCCAAAAATTCGTAGAGTCGTTGAAGAAACTGTTTTAAAATTGAAGAGTTCGAAATAACAGTGATCTACATCGCTTTTTAACGTTAAAATGTTTTCTGATTAGGATTTTGACGTGCTCGCGACTTTAGCTTTTAATTATTTAAACCCGGAATTCGCGGTGATGAAAAGGAGCCCTGCGATGGCGTTGCCAGAGCTTTGGCTTCGAGGAAGAGTTATAAGAAGAATGCAGTCTTGTCGTCGAGTTACTGACGTACGGTACATCGGCTCGGGTATCTTGACTTTTTTTCCCCACGAAACCACGTGTCTGACCAGCGAGCGTCAATTACACGAAGCTGATTTCGATAACAACTGAGCGATCTAACCGAACGAGAACGCTCGTTAAACATGGCCGATCCCCGATTCGGAATTTCAATTATCTTCTATAATATACGATCTAATTTGTCGGTGATGAAAATCACCGTATCGTACAGAGTTGTGGTATTATAATTGAATATAACAGGCACGATTATAATTAAATATGATTTAAATATATCTAAAGTTTCAAGAGACAAGATAAAATTTTACGAAATGGGAAATCTCCATTTCGCAATGAATGTTGCATAACGTGAAATATGATCAAGTTACTTTGAAGACGCTTACGCAATGTGTTTACGTATTGTAATGTGGAATTTATGGAATGGACAAATTAGAATGACGAAGTGACTAAAAAAGGATAGACAGCTGATCGAGATCTTAATTCGTAGGCGCGACTTTCGTCGCGTAACGTAGTTATTGTTATTTGCTGTATTAGTTTTATCTAAGCATTTTTATGAGACACCATTCATAATTTAATTTTATGACTGATAAACGTTCTTTCTGATAAAAGGGCAACGTATATATCCGAAATATATTGTATATTGGACATATACAATGTTACGTCTGATTTAATTAGCTTCTATATTTAACTGAATTTCTAAACTGATATCATCACCATTTAAATATTTAAATATCTTCTTTATGTAAAAATTTTTCGATATCGATCGGCCGTATGGTATTTTATCGCTTCTTTTCCTGTCAGGCAAAGGGCAAGCATTCTATACCTGAATGTTCTATACTTCCTTCGTTCCATTTTCTGGACATTGTCCTTTCCGCCTCAAAATTATCTCGATCACTTCATCCATTGACTGCGTTCAGTAAAAAAGCTTTTTAATTGTTGTAAAATTTTATTTTGAAATAATTGATTTATATATTTAGATGCTGTGAAAAAGTAAGAGTAAGATCAATTATATTAAAGAATTTTACAACATTTGCAAAGGTGCTTTTTCTGCTGAACGTAGCTATTGCATCCATATTTCGAGAACGAACATAAACAATACAAAAACAATTTTTGCTTTTTCCTTCAGATATCAAAATAGTCTAAAAATTGTAGACATGCTTCTAAGATTAAAATGTAATTAATTAAATATAATAATAAGCATAAAATTCATACAAGTTAAAATTCGCATATTATAATATACCACTCACAATGCTTTTTTATTATGTTAGAAATATGCAAATTATATTCAATAATATATAATAAATAATATATAATAATATATAATAATATATAATAATAATAAAATATTATGACGATTTCATTTTTATAACGAGTTGAACATAGATTCATTGTATTGTTCAGTTCGTTTTCAAGTAATTGCTTGGGAGATTTTCATAGTACAGAATTTATTTTTCAGATTACAATGATACAATCGAACAAATGTACATTTATTTACCTTTTGCTTCTCAGGTATAAATGGAGTGTTAAAAAAAGAAGATCATCCATCTTGCCAAAATCGGTTAGCTTCTTCAGTTTGAGGACGACCTTCCGACTAAGTGATTAAGTGTTTCTTTTATATTGCCAATTCTCTCAACATCGCGTATCTTTTTTTTTACAATGCCCTGCACATTCGATTGAAAATCGCTCAAGTACGCGTGACCCATTGCTACATGTCGGTTTGTGGCTACGTACACTCCGGGACACCCGGTGTATTTACATAAGACTCAGCCACACGTAGGCCGATAATACGCGTCGGTCCGGTTCGGAATCGTCGAGTGGCGAGATGCGGCGAGAACCTGCATGGCCACGCTAACCTGTTGGATCCAGTGCAGCGGAGCAAAAAAAGGTAAGAGGACCAGTCAACAAAAGATATGGCTGCCGGATTTTTCTACCTGGCTTCGCTTCGTATCTGATGTCTGACGCCCTTTTCCCTTAAAATTATCGATTATTTCCCGGATGCTCTTAAATTTGAATAATTATTATTTATACATTTAAACACTATTACTGTAAACTAAACGGAATTAATATTCACATGGAAAGAACGATTTCGCTAAAGTGTTTAAAAATTTAATTAAATACACATACAGATATAAAAATAATTTTGCTGGATCATAAAATATTTATATAGAAATCTCAAGCATGATGAGCAATGCTCCAGAAAGTTTTGACTTTCTAGTAATCAAGTTGAGTCTCCTACATAATTATTTTAATGATCCAACAAAATTACTTTCTAGATCTGTATCTAATTACATTTTTAAATACTTCAGCGAAATCGTCCTTTCAGTGCATCAATGTTGTTAGAACAAGATCTAATTAATTATGACAAGATTAATTATTAATTAAATCAAAAATAAATTACTTAATCTTCGACGTTTCTAAAAGAATTATCACGAATAATAAATTGAATTGATGTTAATAATTTTTTTCAGTGATGTCGATTCACAATTTCATCGTTCGAGGTTCACGGCGATTTCGCAGAAACGCGATTGAATAATGCATTTGCACTCGTTATTTCACGTCATAACGTATTCATGAGTCACGACGAATCCCACATCATGCGAAGAGCTCAGCGTTATTGGGATAAATATTTTATTTATTGTTAGACCGGATGAGAATAGAAGTAATTCTCCCTGCGAAAGACAATCGTCTTGCACAACAATCGGAAAGTCATAAAAAAATCATTTTCCAAGTCAAAACGAGATTTTCTTGGAAATGCCGCGCGAAATAATCAGATTAAGTAAAAATGCCATCACAAGCTAAATAAACATAAGGCCGTCCAATATGTATCTCCTAAAAACCTTTAAATATTTCTTTGCGTTGATATACATAAAATTGCAATTTTCATTGAATCATTTGGAATTGATTTTGCATTAAAACCGCGTTTCGAAGAATTGATTTATAATATATATTTATTTTGTTGAAATATACTGTGCATCCGATGAACAAAAAGAAGAATATCAGTGAATATTCGGGAGATTATCATTATCGCACTCGGGAGGAGAATGGGCGTCACACTAGAGATACAAGTTATTCCTTATCGCACAGCCGTCAGGTAAACAGTGCGTTGAAATTGTTCTCTCACCGGAAGCGTTTTCTCGCTACGTTTATTCGGCAATTTTATACCGCCGTTTTCTATGCCGCGCGAAAATTTATTTCGCGAACAAAAACAGCGATGAAGAAATTGCATCTGTTCCTCTTTCTTTCTCTTTCCTTTTCCCTCTTTTTCTTTCTTTGGATTTATTTCTCAAATTTGTGTATGTATGTACAAAATATATTTAATGTAATTGAAAAAAAAAATCGATACAAATAAAAAAATTGAAAAAGTGCGTTGAAACATAGATACAGTAAAATTTTACGTACAAACTTTATATGAGAAAGTTTCAAGCTATACTTATTTTATCTTTTGACTCATCTTTCTCACCGGCTTTTCCGATCAACAATACCGAACAGACCACCCAGTATACAAGTGGATATGGGAACCGGCTTGTTCAATCGATCGAAATTGGCTAATTCGACGAGGATAAAACCGTCCTGCATCGGCTTGGCTAATTACTGATATGTTGTGTCGATGCAAAGGCGATCAATGTTTTCAACCTCGTAAAACTAACCGGTTTACCAGAAAAATCATTAATTGGTGGTCAAAGCTGGAATTTTTAATTGCAGTTTTTTTTTTGCAAAGAATTCAGAAATGCAAAATCCCTTATTATCAATTATTTTATATATATTTTCTGTTTTAAAAGACATTGATGATTAAATATTAAAATAAAATAAATCTTACAGGAACATTACGTTTTATTATTTATAATCTCTCCAATTAATATTTATACGATTCATTTGATAAAAAATAATTAAACCAATTATTAATGTTTAATTATTGATTTCTCTTTTAAAACTAAGATTTAATCATTTTTTGTTCTCAAATATATATATAATAAAATATAATATATAATTGATGTATCATATGGCTCTAAAATTAATATTTAAGCAAATATTATAAAAAAAATTTTAAGAAGAAATTGATTAAGAAATTCAAGTTAAACTTCATCGTTTTACAATGATTGCTCCTATTTCGATCTGTCACAACTACACGCGGCAACTGATTTCGCAATCACGCAATTCTATTTCTTGCTTTTTCCATATGAATAAGGTATTATCTAGAAGCGTTTTCGATAAATTATTTCTTAGACCTCCCTCGCAACGGACATTCGGTCCACATTGTCTACAAAATCGTCAAATGACAGCGTCGCTTTCCAACAAACGAGAATGGATTGAAATTTTTTTCTGTCCAAATGCATATTTTAAATAGCGAATACTTTTTTTGGATTTAATTGGATTCAATTCGATTCAATTCGATTCAATTAGATTCAATTGGATTGAAAAACTGCATTTCCTATTCAAAATTTTGAACAGTATTCACAATGTGTTTGTGCACAGAAAAAGTTAATATTACTTTTAGATTGAAAGGCATAGAAATATGCTCCATGCAATTCCTATAAATAAATAAAAATGCATTCAGGATTGAAAAGCATTCATTTTAACATTTGTGAATATTTCTGAAAATCTGAATCCATTTCAATTCATTTCAATCCATTCTCGTTTGCTGGGTCTGTTTTGAATTAACAAGCATGCACAATGCATGCGCGCCATTTTGCCGGGTACTTCAAAATTGCAGTCGTCGCGTCGCGTTACCGACAAGTTCAAATTCCACCTGTTCCACTCATCGAAATATGTTACATACACATCCAAGTACGAATGCGAGAAAAATCGGAGTTCAGCGGCTATATTTTAGAGTAGAAGTTGGGAGATAACGAAAGAGAGTGGAGAAGGAAAAAAGATCAAGAAATATATATGTATATGTACATGTATATAGAGAGATGTGACTTGGTAGGATACTCACCGAGATCTTCCACGAGGCGTAGCATGACACCGCCGATATGCAGCTCTCCCTTCACGCGTAAACTTCTTTCGACCTGCAGATCCGTCACGTAGACGCGCAGCACCCAGCTGCCGTCCACCTCGTGGCCGTCGGAATACATGCCGGAGTACGTAATTTCTCTCTTCTCTTTTTTCCTCTTTTCTTCTTTCTCTCCTCTTCCTCTTCTTCGCCAAACAGCGATGTCAACGCAGGCAGGAGGAAATCGGTCGGATGGCGAAAAGGTCCGGTTTCGCACACGCATACGATACACTAAGCGTTATCCGCGGTCGTTCCTCGTACTTTTACGAGAGTCTCACGCACGGTTCAACGTCTGGCAAACATGTCACACCGCGAGTAACGTCCACTATTCGTTCGTTCATCCGGCTCGGCGACGACGAGTACGACGACCCGACGACCGCCACACGCAACGCACTACTGTCGCGCGACGACTGGTCTTCCTCGCTGCCCTTCCTTTCTGCCCCTCCGGATAGTCCGGATTCGCCGCCGCTGGGCGCATACACGAATACACGCGTGCGTAATCGCGTGGAAACGAAACGATGAAACCGAAGAGGACCGAGACGACCAAGGCACTACCACCACCTTCGTTCGCTCGAACCCGAGTCACCCGAGTGAAGTCGGGCGCAGAAAAGCCGAATGCGATGGGAAACGTCGGTCATCTTCGATGTCACTCGGTCGCACTCGGCTCCGCGCTGCGTTCGTATGTTCTCTCGAATGAAACGGTTACGTGCTCGCCATTGTAGCGAGAATATTTGGCCCGATTTGGAGACGGCGATGTGAGAAAGCGGATTTTAATGAAGCAACCGAATGACGAACACTGTGACCGAAAGCGAGCGACTTCGTGAGGTACTCGCTGTTCCTGTTTCTATACATTTTCATGAACGTTTAATTATAAGTATATTTAAATTTATTCAGATGATATCATTCTATCAATAATACTTAAAAATTCGAAATGATGATATTTCTAAGTCGATTGGATGAGGAAGGATCAATTTTTGACAAATAATAAGGCGAATTCAATTTCACTTGTAAGCAAATTGAAGTAAGCGATTTTCTTTTGCGTAAATGTTCTAATGTTGAGAACTTAACTCACAAAATTCAAATTCGCGGTCTACTTCAGTATAACTTTTCCAGAAGCCATGAAATTTTAATTGGATTTGAGTAATTTCTCAAAATACTTTTCTGGTCATTTTTTTCCATGGTCTCGTGCATTTTAACTTTCGCGTTATTTCTTATTATAAAAAAAAGAATATATATATATGTGTGTGTATGTATATATATATATATATATATATATATATATATATATATAGTAATTTCTTTACTTTTACTAAATATATTCTCTACTCTACTATTATTTCGCTATAGTAAATTAAATTAAAGCAATTATCGAGAAACAAATAATTTATGAAATGTTATATATCTTTTTACAACCAAATAACATATATCCAATATGTAACATTTCCAAATATTTGTACTTTTCAATAATCTCATTTTATATATTTAAATTAATAAATTATTCGAAAATATAAAATTGGTAGGATTTAAACAAAAACCAGGATTATATAAAACATTTCATTTTTTTTACATAAAACTTTTTAAAAAATTTGTAAAAATAATTATGGGACATATGCAGGAGCAATATATTAAATTGAAATTAATTTTGGTTCAAATACAATAAAGCGGGTACTGCGGAAAACTCTTTCTAAAGCGAAATAGACGACCTTTGTAAAATACCTCAACTGACTTTATTTTCATTTCTACATTCATAGTACTGTAATGAATGAACAAACGTTCATCCATTTTGTCCAGGGTGAAAAGTGCACGGCACTGAAAAACCGCGTTCGTGTGAGTTTCCCCTTGCGACAAATAATCTCTTCATTTCATTTCGACAGAGAATAAATCGTGGACAGCGTCATCTAACTAAGTTTCGCTAATCTATTACAAATGCTTTGAATTGTCTAGAATCCATAAAAATATTCACTCTCATGCTAAGCATTTACGTTGAGGATAAATAGTCGAGTTTAACGCGCTATGCCCTATGAAGAACACTTTTCACCTGGGACGCAGAAAAACGATACTTACGCTGTGTTTTGCCGTGCAATAAACGATCATTTCTACCTAAGAGTACAAGGAAAGAATACTGCGTTTCGTCATGTCACACTCTATACTTTACATCGCGTTTTCTCTTTCTCTCTCGCTCTTCTTCGCGGTAAAAAAAATAGTCGGTATTAGGCGCTGCCTTGTTTAACATCGCCTCTTTTTTCTTTCTTCTTTACATCGCGGATATTACGTGTCGGACTGAAACGTATTTAAGGTCACAGCACACCTGGAGGGAATTGAACTTGCAGTCGCTTTACAGTCCGTAAATTCTTTGGTACTTAACACTTTTCAATGTTGTACTCTTAGATACGCTAATGCGCTGCACAAGTTACTGAATCACAAAACAGAGGCATGCGCGACCCGATTCATTAATTAAAAAAAAAAATAAGAGTCGATAACTGTTAAAAACAATTATATTATAAACATATGAAGATCAGAGATGTAAGATCAAAAATAGTATCGTTCAACTTCTATTGCACTGACTGATCTTGTTATCGATAGCTTAACTGGTTAACAATTTCCTCATTTCTGTATCACAGCCTTCTGTCGCTGTAATAAAGAAAGAAATAATTTAATTAACCGACAATTTAGCAATTAATGCTAAAATGATATCGATGCAACCAATGGCTACTCCCGTCAGTTTTCACGTGCGTATGTGATCGAAGTTCGAGAACGTGTGAGCTCGAATCCAACTATGTTTTTCTTTTTGCGCAAGCAAAGACAAGTATCACGGGTGTCAGCGAGTGTAAGCGGAGTTTTATGAAAAAAAAAATGAAGATGAGGTAACGTTAGTTCGCATGTCTGCGCTATGACGCCGATCATACTTTGCCGATCGCATTTCGAGAAATGATGCTGTAAATCGGACTCATCGAGCATAATTCATCATCGATAACATTAATAGTCCTCCGTGTTAGATAATAATAAACATTCAACATGTAGCAGCCAACGTCGCTGTTGTCATGATGTTAGACATTTTGGGATGTCGTAAAATCTATTTTAACATCGTTCCTTGCGCGCATATTCGTCTCGTGTGCATTGCGCAAGTACAGAATGTTATACTCGCGAGAGTTATTCGCGCAATATCACATCTCCTTCAATGTCTCAAACAGGACAATTTTTTTTAAGCATCTTCGGGATTACGGCTGCTCGCGTGATCTTCACACGTTTAATTGCTTAAAATAATATCTGCAGTACACTGACATCATCGTCGGCGGCGCATCAATTTTATGTAATAACTTCTCATCGTTCTCGGAAAATTTCTCCAGCGATAAACTGTATTCCCTGTCGAAGACGCCTGTAAGAATAAGAATCGTTGTTAGACAAATTAATCATGTTATAATCAAACTTGATAAATATTTCGATATTTGGATTAATTTATCATTTTAGAAATATCTTATATAAATTTGCAAAGATTACAATATTTTAATCATGTGCATATAATTCACCTTGGTCAATATTCGTTCTTCCTAATACAGTAAATGCCAGAAACAAAATATCCCTATATATAGAAAACGGATGATCGCCTGTTTGATGTTTACTTCTTTCTAAGGCCACTCTTAATATAGGTTCCGCTAAGTCGTTGCAACGGACATACGTTATCACTGTCTGCATCAATCTAGAGCAAAAAAAAATTAGCAGTTTTAACTGTTCATATATCTATTTGTTCAACCTGATCATTTCCTAATCCAGATAATCGTTAATTCTTTCACAATATCTATTTACACTTGAAATTTAAATATCATTAATGATTTGAAAAAGATTTTTTATTGAAACTTACGTCCTGTCTTCTGTGGAATTTGACTTCCATTGGAGATACATAGGCAAACGGTCCATGTGGAGTCGTTCGTTATCCCACATGGTTCTAACTCCTACCAATCCTACAGTTCTTTGAAGTTCTGAGTTCTTATCATTATCCAACCACAGATCAGGTAAATGACTCGTTAAATTAATCCTTTCAAAGTACCATATCAAATTCCAATATACTATCGGGTGTTCTTGAATGAACCTGTGCTTAGTGAGACATGCGTCCCCCTCTTGACTCAGTACACTTTCTAATTCTTTTCTCAAAACTAATGGATTTAGGTATGGTACGGTTATCGGTTCCAACGATTCTTTCGGTTGATCCAATAATTCTACCAGTGCTCCCATTAAAGGGTCACTATTCTTCTCACTTACTTCGGATCTACATGAGACAAATGTATTCTTAGTGATGACTTTATCGATATCACTTATGTTATGGTCGCTTAGTCACCTGTAATCTAATATCGTAGCTGTGAGGAGAGGTACGGTAGCTTTGTCGCAATATTGACAGACTGTATTCAAGTTGGAATCTTCTGGCTGCCAACCAGCCATTATCTCCTCATCATACAGGATGGCAGCGCAATGATGACATCTACTGGCACTGGAAAGCACAAGCTCAATAGCAAGACGTTCCTCTAATTCTCTAGTGCCTTTTGGATACAGACACTCAGCGAGCTCATACAGTGGACACAAATCTAAATTTCCATCACCTGATTAAAAAAAAAAAGAAATTAATATTATTGTGTAATATAAATATATATGATATTTGTTATTATCAGTTAATATAATTTATATTCTATACCAGAGGTTCTCGTTTCATTTCGATCTTGTATGGAATCAGTGAGAGAATCTAGAGATTCATGCGATACTCCGTAAGCTATTTTTTGTTCACGTTCTTTATTTTTCACTGGCGTACTTGTCGCTGAAATGGCTTCTTTGATTTCGTCAAATTTTTTGACCACAGTCGTTGCAGCGGACTTTAAGCTATTTAAACCACCAAGTATTATTTCGTTCGATTTTTTTCCTGTTAAACTCGATGGGCTAAAATAAGAATTAATAGAAACATAGAATCTGGAATTTGCAGGAGAAATATCTTACATATTAAAAATATGTACTTAGTATTTTGTAATAATGTAGATATGCATACAAGATGCATACAAAAGCAGAACGCACATGTCTAATGGGCATCTATGCAACTAACATACACATTACGTACCTGATATAGCTGGAGAGACTAAGAGATTCAATAAGTTGATTCGATGATATTAAATCCTTATTTTTAGCAAATGCCAATCCACCCGTGGAATATCGTCTACATTTAACGAACAAAATAACAAAAACCAACTCAAATATGCATGCAACAAATAAACAAAAATAAAATTACATTCCTCTAACAGTGTGATTACAAATTATGTATTTAGTCATCACTTTTGTTATGTATATATATATATGTAATACATAAATATACATAACAATTTATTTTTCTCATCGATATCGTTTATTTATACATTTTGTTAAAAAGTTAGAAGTATAATCTATATAAAATTATTATATATCTTGCATATTTTTTTATGAATATAAAATATAAAGTAACCGAATCTTGCAAATGTATTGTATCACGTCACACTTTTGAGGAACTGAAACATAATCTATTTACCCGAGGTGTTATTTGACTACAGACGATTTGTGCATGTTATTAATTTAAACATACACACAAATATCTTACCCGAAACTAAGTTTAAGACTAGATCCTAAGCTAGAGAGGCTGGACGTTACACTATCCTTATTTTGAGACCAAAGACTGCTTATTTCCAGTCTCTCCTTTTCTCTCTCCTGTTCCCCTTGTTGTGCCACGGAGTGAGGCATCGTCTCACTCCTCTGCAAATGCCCACCCATCGTCATGCCACTTTCATCTACTTGATGAAACGTCGCACTACGTGGGAGGATGTTGCTGTAAACACATATTTTATATATAGAGTGATTTTCGTACTTAAAATCATATATGCAAATGAAATGCATATCTTTGAAGATCACAAAGCATGAGATACAACTGTCTCTCCACAAAAAAAATATTTTTATTGTGTTCGTGATTATTTTGATTACCAGTAACAGTCTCCCATTAAGTGGTTATGAATTGTATTTCATATATTTCTTTTTTCTCTTAAGTTTATCTTTATTTTGAGAAAATATTTGTTCATATAATTTTTTCAAAAATTATTTTGTGATATACTACTTCTAGGTTTTATTTTGGTTCTCGTTTAAATATTTAATATTTCACACATGCGAATACAATACGGAGTATCTTCATACCTTCTAAATAAGAGCGGCCCTCCTGGTCTCTCTTCAGTCGTATTATTTAAAACGGTTAAAGTACTTGTTGAGCAATTTGAATCATTCTCCTCGGAAGGCGACACAATCGGTGTTTCGTCATTAATGAGAGCACCCAATGGGTCATTTTCCGTAACTGGTGTGCGTATGGGACTTTTTAAAGGCGATTCGACACTGCGCGTTAGCCTACATGGAAAATATTACATCTACATAAGCCTATACATGCAAAAATTAGCACTGTAAAATTCAATAAGGAAAGATTAATTACGTAAGATTTGACAATGACAAAATGGTCTACACAATAAATACTCGTTTGCATCCGCTACTGTAATACTAGTAAAACAATATAGTCTAAAGAACAAGCGGTTCCAGCGAATGGGGCAAACCTGAGAGCGATACTAACAAGTCCTAACAATAAAAATATAACAAGATACCTTGGATTACTCGGTGTTTGTTCCAATTCATCCGATTGTAAAATACTTAATGTTGTTTGATCTTTCACTATGCTATTCTGTCGAAGGAGCTTAGCTTTTAATTCGAATGCTCCGAATCCGGGTAGATCTGACACAGAACTGCCTTTAGTGGCTGCCGCAAAAAGGAAAAAATATTATTTAAAAATTTTAACGTAATTTATCATATGTAAAAAAAATCAATTTACAATCACTGTGCGCAGCTTCGGTATCCTGAGAATGGGAACTGTCGAGACTAGACCGAGAGAGCGCATGTTCCATGCATTCAGTCTTATCGGTAGCTAAGAAGTCTACATTAGAGCTCAATCGTCTTCTGGCGCTCTTTTTCCCAGCTTTTTTAAATAAAGCTGCACCGACGATAACATTTCGTAATTTGTTCCACATTAATTGACTTGAGTTTGTCATATCGGAAGGCCAAGTTGCCTCGAGAACAGCCTGTAAATACGACAAACAATGAAATAAAATTCTTAAGATAATTATAAAAAGTTTTACATAAATATATTTTTTACGGTATTATATTTACTAGTTTAAAAAATATAGACAAATTACCTTGTTGTAAAATCCGTACGTTAAAGCATTAGGTTGAACACCACTACGTTTCATATGGAACAATAACTTTACAGCTAAAACTGGTTGCCCGTATACCCCACAAAGTTGCATCATAGCTCTGTAGCATACCTGTAGAAATAACAAATATTTATTTAAAAAGAATAGATTTATTTTTTTTTAATGTCGAATTCAGTATTTATACCTCTTCCATAGGATCAAGACGTAACTTCTGCATTTTAACCAATATTTCATAGGCCTGATGCAAAACTGCAGCAGGTTGGCTGGAGACTTGTAACATGGCCGGTAAATGCAGAAACCAAAGACTGTGACATGTACCAAGCAGGCATCTACCCCATCTATCGGGCATTGCAGCCTGAAAAACAAATCATACATGCATATTTGCTCGCAAAAATTCACTTTTTTATACAAAGAATTATTTTTTTATTTACTTGTTTTCGAGCCATTCTTTGAGCAACTTTGATTTCATGCTTCGTTCTACGAGCCATAGGACTTCCAGGTACCATACCGAAGGCACTTAGAGAGGGATTCTTTAAACAGAAATTCTTCTGAGGCCTCATTAGTTCTGGGTCCAACTTGAACGACTTGTATATTATTGGTGTTTGATTTGTTCCTGCTTCAGGTGGAGGTATGAATACTGTACGTTCACTATGTTGAGATTCATCCAGTTCCAAAAGTGTTACTGAAAATTAAATGAGGAATAAAAAACAATTACGCAATATCTCATGTATACATTAATAACATAGAAAAATATATCTTAACTTTATTCATACCATTTTCCTCCTCGACTCGTTCTGTGCATTCATCGAAAAACGCTAACCCTGCCATATCCATATCAGATACGAAACTTCTTTCTTCTATGAACCTATTAATTTACATTTTTGTTAAAATAACATTATGATTGTGTCATGAATAATATTATGATAGAATTAATGAGGAAAAATGAATTCACCTGATAAACATTTGCGTTCTGACAAGCATGGTGTAAAATTTAGCATGGGCTTTATCGCGACTTCTCAAAAACGCTTGGATATTAAATAAACTTGTCGGATCTGTTGTTCCTACAGTAGGCGCTTTTGTAATCGGTAACAAATAACTTCGATATCCTTTGAGAATCGTCGCCATGAATCTTAAGAAAGCATCCTGTATTTCAAGTTCTAAAGCTTGCTCTTTTCGTTTTTGTTGAAATTCCCTATCCACGCTGAAGTCTTCATCTCCTCTATCTAATATGAAAATAGTATATATAAATTAATGTTAATAGATAAAAAAAGGTAGTAAAAAATAAGTAAATAATAGTAGGGTACAAATAATAGTATAAATAATAAAAGTAGGGTATAAATAATAATAATAATAATAATAATAATAATAATAATAATACCTTTTTTGGGAACAGCTAGTTTTTCCCCACGAAATTATCTTGGAGGACAAAAGTTCTAACCAATTTCTGAGCTGTCTAGCTGCCTTTTTAGGCAGTAATTTAACATTTAAATATTTTTTATCGTCACATATTGCAATGTTATTCGTATCCAAATTTACACAATTGACGTCAGAAGGAGGATCATATAAATCAAAGAACCTTGAATCCACGCCGATCAGGAATGGCAATGGTGCATGCAACACCTGCAATTTAAATAATAGTTGTCTTTCCACTTTTTGCACATAGTACAAAAAAAAAATGCAAATTTAGTATACGTTACCTCTGCTAATCCTAGAGGACACAGTGGTATGTAAGGACATTGCCACTTAAAAGGAAACAGAATCATGGCAATGGCCTCACTAACGGAAGTTAATACATCCGGACGTAAGGAGTGAACTAATATTTTCTGCTCGGTCAATATTAATAATAGTATTAATAAACAATTGTCAGGTCCCAAGTTTATCAATAGTTGTCTGAAACTTGCGCCTGATCTAGGCAGAGCTAAATCCTCCGGTTGAGTCAAGATTAATCTATCCTGACTACTGAGCTGTACCAAGATTCGTGGACGTTGCGGACTTGGAAACGGTATATCGCATAAAAAATACGAGATATATTTCTCAATCGGGACATTTTGCGGCTTATCGTTCACCATGCGATGTAGGAAAACCAAAAATTTTTCGAACGTGTCAAAAAACGGCCAGTGAGATAGTATACATATGGATTTACTAATATTCAGCGATTGGCTCGCAGGATCTGTGTATTGCAATCTTTCCAGTTCCAATATACTAAGTTTCTTAAGTATGCCAAATCTCTTAAACATCTTCATTTTCACTTGCGGCTTATCTTTAGTTATCTCCATATTATCTGAAATGAAAAAAAGATTATGTATAAAATAGGATACATGTGAGAATATTTTTTACTCTGTATTACATATATAGATTCGTGATTATAAAAAAAAGTCAAAGATTATCAAATTAAGATTATAAAATACATTTGTACCACTGTTTTTATTATTTTCAACTGTGTCCATGATCTCCTGACTACTTTTGCAATTTGAAGTATCGGGCTCCATTTGAACCTCCTCATAAAATGTTATTGCTGAACCATATATTTTTTGAGCAGCATCGGCAACCGTTAAGACAAACGTCGAGAATACTGGCTTAGGTTTACACGCTACTTTAGGCCAACATTCTATAGTCGCGCCCATCGGTAGACAAAACATGGCGACAGAATTAGGAAAGACGAAACTGTTGTAATCTACCATGGGATATTTGTAAAGTATCGCTGGTTTAAATGATACTAAATTAGCGCGATTCATAGATTTTTTATAGCACAAAAATACGTCGCTGCCCAGCATCCCTTTGTTCAAATTCTTATTAATAACACAGAAAGCATGTGGCGGACTCTCTCCTTTGTTTGTCAAGATAACACAAATATCCGTAACCACAAGGGAATTGCAAGGCATTTTCCGACTCGCTCGTCTGTATGTTACAAAAATTTTTGACGTAGAATTATTCACATTCGCCACATGGCCTTTAGGGGTCTCTAATACCATTTCGGCATCTTGCATTATACGTTCTTTTCCATCATATATTACACCTACAAAGTAAAATGATATTTAGATAATACAATTAGTAATAATTTCAGTAATATTTAGAGTCAATTGTATAATGTTTGTTCTTTAATTTCATTATGACAGTCACTCATATTACTCTAAATTATAGTACATATTAAAAGCTACTTTATAGAAAGTATTTAAATGTAATGGCGTAACATAATCAACTTTGACAATTGAAATAATATATGTAAATGTAATAACGTGATAATATTATTACTGAATATGTAATATTTATATACTTTTAACTTTACTTTAATTCCACAATATGTATATGGTAGATTTAGTATGCACTAATACAGTGTAATACAAATGAATGTATTCATAAGATATTAATTTGATGTCCCTCTCTCTTACCAATATCAACCAAGGGAGGTTTATCCCGTCCTCTTCTATAGCACAAATAACACTCGTTTGTTCGTAAACTGCCATGATTTAAGTCTGCTGGAAAACCGGATACTGTATATTCTAAGAGTGTATATTCTTCCGGACAATGTTCCCCCAGTGCAGGAAATATTACGGCAAGATCTGTGATAGGAGGTGGCATGTGCATATCTTTGAGATGAGTGCCTTCCTGGCACCAAGCCTCCAGCTTGTCGTTAGTCTCATTATCTTCGCTAAGCTCGTCATCCTGACCAGGTAGACCGGCAATAACAAAATAATCTGCTACTCTTCTGTCGTCCATATTTTCTAAATAGGACAGATTACCAAAACATCAAAAATTCTTTTGGTTAAACTTTATTTTCCGTAACCTCATAACATAGGTATAACGGTCATCAATCTTGTTGGCTACTGAGGATGTTTCTGTACATGGCACTGAACTGATTGTTCTAAAATCTTTCTCACATAAGTAGCACTCGAAAGAGCATGTGATGTGTCGTTTTCTAACACGCGAGAAGTATTCTACCTCATATACCAACAAGGGTAGTTAACTCCACCTTAGATGTGATATTAATATTCGAAACATTGTAGTAACTGGTCCTGCGCTCCCTCATAGGCTTACAATCTTATAAAAATATTTTGTCTACCCATCAATACGGGTTTGTTGCAAAGTTGGAGTATTTCTCAGCACTAGCTTCGTGTTATTGCTCGGATAAAGTTTAATCGAGTTGTTAAGATGCGTCACAATCTAGAAGACGATCTCCTGGATCTCCTGGACTTAGAAATCCATCAGGAAACGATGGATATCTTGATTATTGTTCGAGCTTACTTTACGGAGTAGATGTCCTCGTTCCTCGCACGTTATCTCGCATCCTCACCTCGCTCTCAGGAATTTGTAAATAAACCGGACACGGCGTTCCTCGCGCGGATGCGTCGGCGTTTACTTGCCGACGTCGACGCCCGGCGGATCCGTCGGCCGTCGTCGCGATCGCATCCCTCCGTGCGAGGTGCAAGTCCTCGTTTGTTGGCTGTTGATCTCCCTCTTCAGAACGGAGTCATAGGTTAGACGTCACACACGCACACGCGACGGAGTTACACAAGCGCGGCCGCGGACGACGTTATCGCGCGTTGTCGTGCGCGACTGGCGCGGAGCTTGGCGGCGCCGCGGATACGGGTGGTCGCCGTCGCACGAGTTCCGCAGCGGTGACGCACCGACGAAACTGCGTTGTTGCGTCGCTGTGACCGGAACGCACCTTCGCCAACCTTTGCAGGGATCGGCGGTGTGCGGTATTGTTGGGTAGTGTCAAATGGCCAAAGTTAGTCCCCACTGGCCCGACTGGCCGCTGGCAAAATGGCCGATGACCGTGGCGATGGCGCGGCTCCTTCGAAAGCGGTCCCGCGGCGCGGAACCGAGATTGGCGAACGTACTCCTCTCTTCGCGTACGATCGCGATAGCGCTATGCTCCGAGACGATGGGTGTGTGGTAGGCGCCGCGTCTCGTCTGGTCTCACCTTGCATCCTTCGGCTCGAACAGCGCGCGTTATGCCCCCTTTTTTCGTACTTCTGTGTTTCTCTTTTTTTTCTTTTTCTTGTTTTTTTCCCTTTTATTGGAAACGTCAAGCCTCCGGGATCGTTTGAATCGCTAGGAGTAAACAGACGTAAACAAGAGCCAGAGTTTCGAATGCATGACGTTCAAGAATCAATTACGCTAATTATACGTTGCGAGTTCGCGTCTAAATGATCGCGCGGAGATTGCGACAACAGTTGTGCGTGTATATTCTCGACGCGTCGACGATAAAGGATAGGAATTTGTATTATGATTAACAAATCAGCTGCAGCAATTATCTTAGCGAGATAGAGTGTTTTCCGTTTCACGCATGATGCGCATGATATATATGTATCATTTTATTCTTGTTATTCATCGAATATTAAAGAAGGGTAAAATAATATATCGTGCGCATCATGCATGAAAAGGAATTCTTATTAGAAAGAGATAATTGATTATAGCAACAGATTTGGCATAATCTCACCTGTTACATTTTTTCTAATATTTTATTTAAAATTAAATTGTTTCACTTTATTCATTGAATATTATTAAATAATACTAATTTGATAAAAGTATTACTATTTTTAAATGTTTAATTAATGCAATGTAAAAAAATTAATTTTTTTCAATATTTTAATATTGAAAATTTTTTAATATTTTTGAAATAAAAGTAAATAATTTAATGAATAACATATGATATCTATGAAATCCGTCAATATTAATACTTATTTATATAATATTAAATTTTATAAAATCAAAATAACAAAAAATATTGGGATATAAAAATTTTTGCATGCAAATTTTTTTTTATCAATATGTATATTATTTTGAAAATATAAATGATATACCGAATGTCAAGATAGAATGATATGTTTGTGTCAGTAAAATGAAAAGCATCTAAAATATTCTTTTCATGGCCGATGTGCTTTCAGTATTATATTTTTAACCTTTTACTGACACGTCAATATATACATATAATTATCTCGTTTCAAGCATAAAAAAGTGCATAAAAACATAGAAATATAAGTCTATATATAGCTCCATTATTATGGTAATTAAATTAATAATCTTTTTTCTTCTCTTAAAAGATTATTATCTTTGTAGTATTAGATTTATAAGAGTATTATCTTTGTCTTGCTTGTTTTGCCTCTGTTTATTCATTTTAGCTGCATCATTCAAATTTTTTTAAAAATTGTAAATATATATATATATATATATATATATATATATATATATATATACATATATATTATATATTATAGTAGAGAGTATAGAGTAGTACGTATGGTTGTTTACTTTTCTTCGTTACGTACGTACGTACGTACCGTACACTACCACCG
>NW_012130077.1:1738868-1746991 GCF_000143395.1 Atta cephalotes
TGTNTTGTTGTCTCTNTTATTNTTATTATCNTNNNTATATAATTTAATTAATATAATATATATATATATATATATATATATATATATATATATATACACATAGATTTTATATATATTATTAGAGAGAAATCTGAGAGTCATGTCGGATTTTTTCCTGTTACCGTCGAAATTGCCGGTACACTACCGCCAGTACACTACCGCCATTATCAATTTAAGAACTACGTGACTATATACATTTTCTGACACTATCGATAAAATCATATCGTCCAGAGTAGATGTAGTTCGTCTCTGTACTAAATTCTCTGGACAGAAGCGACTATTCATAGGAGAGATAATTTAATGGGTCTTTGGCCGGTATTCATAGATAGTTAGATCTTATATTCAAGACCGTCTTAAGTTTTCTTTGGTTTTAAGAAGTCACGAACCAATCAGAAGGCTGCATTAGCATCTTAAGACATTACTTAAGATGAAATAAGATTCGACTGAATACCGGCTTTTGAACGAAAAAAAAAATTTTAATTTTGCATCTCTTACAAATGTAAATAAAAGTTGTTGAATTTTAATAAACGAAATTGAAAATTCAAACAAATTAATTTTGTGAATTTTGTCTTATAATATTTTATCTTATAATATCTTATAAAATTACGAAGTTATGTATCTTTATGCAAATTTTCAGCTTTTATCAAACGTATAACTACTAGTATGTATCAAAGTCTCTATAATTACTAATAATTATAGACTTTTAATAAATTCAATTTTTCTAAGCATATATTGTCAATTTAAAGTATTTAACAAAAACGAATAAATTGGTATAAAATTATAAAGTAATTTTTAAATCTTCTTTATCTAATTTTATCTTATTTCTTATTTAATATTTTAAATAAGTTTCTAGAATCTATTTTATATTTTTTATTTTAAACATGTCGTATCAGTTTTTTACCGATTCCTATAATTTTACATTTGAAATAACATGCAAAAGTTTTTGCTATTTTATATTTTAAATAATTCGTACGTTATTTTATCAAGCCGTGATCGGCACATACGTAAGATTAAAGAATTTCTAAAATACAGAATAATTTGCAGTATATAATAGTAATGTCTTAAATTAATTTATTAACTGAAAAATTAAATAATGATTAACAAGTTTAGTACTTTTAGCCAAAGCTCTATTTAACGCAAATTGTTTCACGATATTAAGAAAATTTGCATATATTTTTACATAAAGAACATATATATAGAATATTTTATCAAGCTTTAAGTACGAATTATTAAAAAGAACAAGAAAATTAAGACAATATTGGAATAACAAAAATACTCCATGCGAATAATTATTCATTACGTTTAAAAGAATCATGCAAGCAATATGATTGTCACAAGATATGTCACAAAGAAAAACGCGAAATGTACGGCGATGATCATTTGTAAAATACGAATAATTGAATAAACTGTGAATATTTTTTTCATACGCAATAATTCGAACGGCGAACTGCGTAGAGGAGCGTGTCACGTGGCTAACAGGGTGGGGGAGCGTGTCGCGCGGCGCGGTGATTGACTACGTCATCACTTTGGCATTCGCTCGGCGATCGCGGAAGGAGATGGATGTGTTTTACGAGTCGCATTAATTAATGAAAATTAGATATCTACAATCCGAATGTGAATTACGTAAGATTGTCTAAAATTAAGGGAGTATATACTAAGGATTAATAAGTTTTGTTGCACATGGTTTTTGCTTTATTTCTCAAATTCATTACGTATATACACAGCTCATGAATATTTTAAATATTTCATGTGTTTTCACGTGTACGGTATAAAAATGACATTATTATTGTTAGATATTTCAAATTGTGGCTTTTTATCACTTTGAATCGTATAATTCTGTCATTTTCGTTCATATTATTCCGCATTCTTGTGATACGGGAAAAGTAACAATTAAATTATATTTAAATTATCTCTAAATGTATGTGCATGCTACTTATACATATTATTTAGTCGAAATTGTTTTATAATTTAAAATAAATTTTGCATTTATCTTCATTTAAAGGATATATGACATATTATTAATCTTTATTTAATTGTAAATCACAAAAAGAGCAATAAAATTGAGATATAATGTTGAGATGTCAAAAGCACTTTACGTGAACAATTGTAAGAAAAACCACGCTAGTAAAAATCTTTTTTACTTCTTGCCTTTTGTCAGCACATTGTAATTGATACGAAATATTTAAATTTATAAAATAAATATGTTCCTCGGTGTATAACAATGTAATTATGATGACCACATTAAACGATTCGCGCCGCTAAAACTAGATACATATAATAAATTGTTTCATTAATCGGAGAACATTAAAAATGTAAAGAATATATTATTTTACTTCGTAATATACGTTAATTTAAAATAATACGTTTCGGCAGTTAAACGGTTGGCGCGACCTTGGGTTGGGGATGGCACGGGGTGACACGGAGCGGCGCGTCATGTTTACGTTTATGCGTAGTTACTGCGCAGTCATTCTCTTACCGAGATTCGTACAAATAGATTGTCGTGTCGCATAAGGCTCTTTTTCACATTACTTTTTGAAATCTTATTGCGAAGAATGTCAAATATAATACGAAATACGTTGTACTTTATGAATAATTAATCATACTAGTAATCGTATTATGTGAATATTCATAAAATATAACATTTCGTATTATATCTAGCATTTTCTACGATCATTATATGTTTCAAAAAGAAATGTGAAAAAGAGCGGTATGCGACACGGTTACTTATCTGTACGAATGGTATCACACGAGTCATAAAAAAGCAATGTTAATATGAACACTCTTATGCAATTCCTGCTTTCATATAATATAGTTAATATAGTTTAATAACTTAATTAATTTTTTGTTTTTGTACACCTTTGGTTATACGATCCGTTTAAAAATTAAACGTAACCTTAAAATTATTTATTGATGATAAAAGAAACATTTCTCATTTTTATTAATTTCTAGCCTATTTCATTGATTCTAATCATATCTTACAGACATCATCTATAAATAAAAGATTCAACTCTTTTATCTGCTCTGAATTTATTTCGCAATGATTGATATTTCGCAACGAATTGCAGACGTGTGTTTGATGTTCGTTTCTTAAGTTAAATAATTATTTCTATAAGTTAACCGAATATATATTACATTTTTCAGATTATTTTCCCTCTCACGAGTACGACCTTGGTGGGAGAGTTCAGTATCTAGAGAATATTTACACGAAAAGAATGTTTTTTCTTAAATTAGTAACAATTTTTCTAAAAATTTTCAGATCTATCTGAATGATTTATCTAGATAAATTTTTAGATATTGAGTAAAATCATTCTCTTCGTATAAAAATCCAAGGGGGAAGCTAACGTATCCTCTTCCGCCGATTTAATTAAAAGTGAAATGAACCGTAGCCGGTTCGTCGCGCCGCGCGTTTGCTTCGGGAGTGCCGTTCAAGTTATCGGACTCAAATTATAGTCCGCGCGCGATATTATAGTGTATTATTCGGGAGTGTTTTATGTGAGTGTCCTGTGCGAGAGGATGTCAACCCAATTCTGAGAGGAGGAGGAGGTCTGGGAAAGATATCGGGCACCGGTGGAGCAACCTTGCGGTAAATATTATTTTTATTTATTAAAATTAACCTTTTTTTGCTTGTTTTTAAATTTTTATTTAATAATAATTTAAAAAAAGATTATTTTAAAATCATTATTAAATAAAACGATTTAAATAATTGTATATTCTATTTAAATAATTATATAAAATAATTCTGTGAAATAATTCTATAAAATAATTATATATTTTCTAAAATAATTTTTAAATAACTCTTCTTTCATCCATAATTTCTCCTTTTACATAATTCTCTAAAATAATTATACATATATTCTCTAAAGAAGATCTTAACAAAAATAAATTTATAAAATTTTAAAGTAATTTTTATATTAATTTATTTTTGCTAAGATCTTCTTTAAAGAATATATATAATTATTTTAGAAAAGATATATAATTATTTTAGAGAATATATAATTGTTTTATATCTAATTAAATAATGAATACAAAATTCGATGTTTACAAAAATTATATTTTTAAAATTGCCTGATTATTTTTCAGCAAACTGTAGGCGTTCATGTAACAATTATTTTTTAAAATAATGATTATTTTTTTACTGTTTTAATTTGGATTTTAATTTCTTTGTTACAGAATCATCGTAGCGACGTTGCTGATATAACTCCGCTGTTGCGCATCGGATTGGTAAGTGATAAATTAACGTTTTTATTGAGGTAACGGATGTATGGTAATTTTATTAATTATTATGTATCTATAGATGCATATGCATCAATTTATTAAAAATACATGAAAACTGTATGTATAGGATTGTATGTATTCCATATACATTCGTTCCATTGCCTTAAAATGGATAAGTAATAACAGATTGGAATAAACTTAATCCTAGATATCTCTTTATTAAATGGAATTTATTGTATATGCACTGTGTGAAATTTATAATGTCACATTACGCCAACTCAGTAAATAATTTTTTATGCATGAATATATATAAATATGTATAAATATGTATAAATATATATAAATATCCACAAACATATGTATAATCATATATGAAATATGTTCATATATGTTCATATGTTCATCCCTCTTTTTTTTGTAAAATTATTTTTTAGTGTGCTAGAAATAATAATAATAATATAACATTAAATATAATTAAAAGAGGGTAAATTAATTCTTTAATTATTTTTAATGTTTTCACATTACTCTTATTATTTCTATTACACTAAAAAATAATTCTACAAAAGAAAAAGAGATGTATGTATCGTATTTCGTATATGATTATATGTTTATGAATATTTATGTATGGTTATACATATTTATACATATTCATGCATGAAAAATTTTTTACCGAGGCACTTTGAATTATTTCTAATTATTATTAAATTTAACTCAAATTTTGTGTACTAATTGTAAATTCATACGTATTAATGTGAACGCTTTGTTATTAAGTAATTTAATCTCTCAAAAGTATAATAAAAATAGGTTCTTTCGCTGGTCGTTTTTTATATTAAAGTAATCTTGGAAATTAAAACGAAAAAGAATAAAATATTCGTATTTTTGAAATATATGAAATATGGGAAATTAAAAAAATATGAAATAATAATTAGATATAAAATAATAATTAGAGTATACGAAATTATTGTTTATGGATACCATTATATAGAAAGTGTTTATTACACACACAGTTAATAAATATTGTTTTATTATCTTTCCTATCTATCCTATCGTCAAATATTCAGGATTAAGTTTTACACAAGTTGGTACAGAAAAGCAATATCTATATACACATATAATATGAAATGTTTTTTAAGAAATTACTTGTATTTGTGTTTCACATTTATTCGTACATATATTACTAATGAAATAATAACAAAAATTTTAATATAAAACATATAATTTATTAATTTCATTTTTTTTTATAAAAGACATTTTATGGTTAATAATTATTATTTTATTTCAATGCACTGACATTACCTAATCTTTTATAATTTATCCATATATAGTAACTGGATTTTATACCAGTTAAAGTAGTAACATGATGTAAGATCCAAAATATATATTTTACCAAGAAATAGAAGAATTTTTATCTCAAATAAAATAATTATTTCAAAATCGCGTTCAGAATTTTGCAACTTAAAATATGTAATATTAAAATAATAAATTATACAAAAATAATTCTATTAATTTGCAAAAAGATATGTACAAAGAGATATGTTGATGCGAGAGAAAATTATTCCTTCTGGATCTTACATCATTCATCTAAATTTCTCATACTTTGAAATGAGATTCAGTAAAAAATCGTTCGATTCATTAAAAAATACGTATATAGATCTTGAATTTTATTGGATAATAATTGATTTAATCATTTTCAGTTTTTTAAATTAAAGTTTTGTTCTATTTTATATAGTAATGTTTATATTAAAAAATGTAATCTAGTTTAATATTCGAGACTTTTGAAATAAAAACGTTATTGATTTAAAGATTTTTTTAAATTTAGATTTATTTTTAGCTGAATATTTATATTTTTAATTTAGAATAAACGCGACATTTCTTCGTTGTATATTAATGGAATTATTATTATTGTTATTATTATTGATAATCATTCATATTACAATTTAGTCAAATTCATTGATATGATGGCCCGTTCGCGACGCGTTCGTGTTTCGCGCATCGTACAAAAGCGTAAAATCTTACTCTTATTGCCGGTAATGTTAGTCAGCAACAGTCGGCAGCAAAAAGGAGTATTTCTCCTTGTTATCAATTTCTGGCATATGAAGCCAGAATAGCCAAGAGCAACGAAGTGAGTTTAATTTGACCAGAAGAAAGAAGAGTATTAAGAATATACGAAGTAGATAATGTGTAACATCAATTTAAATTTTTAAAAGAGACACGTACACTGAGAAAAAAAATTTGTTTAATTAAACACATTTAGTTATTTGCAGATTTGATTATTTTATTAAATTTTATTTAATCGAATTTAACTATAGTCTGCTTAACGAACTGTTCAATACTAAGCAGACTACGATTAAATTCAATTAAATAAAATTTGTTGAATTAACCAAATCTGCAAACATTAACCAAATCTGCAATTACATGTGTGTAGTTAGTTGAATGAATTTTTTTTCTCAGTGTATAAAGATAAACTAAATATTCGGGAGGGTAACTTGCTCGCAAATTGCGAGTTCTTATATTTTTTTTGAAATATTGATTATTTAAAATACAAAAATAACCAATAAACAACAAGGCTAATGAGAGTCAGTGCAGATAATCAAGCGCAAATTTTATAAATGTTTTTTAAACTACAAAACTTGCGTTTGATTATGTGCTGACTATCATTAGCCTTGTTATTGATTAATTTTTTTTGATTTTTTAAAGATTGAAAGCCCTGTTTTAATAATTACTGTATTACTTATTATTATTATGATCGCGATTAGGTCATCCCGTTGAATTTATCTGCATGCGATAGGAGATGAATAAGAAAATGGGTTAGGCGTTAGCTGCATTCAGCAGAGAAAGCAGCTTTGCAACTGTTATAAAATTCTTCAATATGATTGGTTTATACATTTAAATCCATAAGGAACCAAAGTAAGAACTAATCGTATTAAAGAATTTTTTACAATTGAAAAGCTACTTTCTCTGATGAATGCAGCCTACATACATTAACGTATTACATATATTCGGTGTTATTACATATTTATGAAGTAGGTAATGTAGGTAGGAATACACGGGTGGAGATAGGGCTACCCGAATAGGCATAAATAAATAAAAATATAGGTAGATAGGACAATAAGTATGGATAGGTAGGGATAAACATAACCATTTTAAATTAAGAAATTAAATTATTACAAATTAAATAACTTTCGATCAGGTAATTAAATTTTATTTAAAAATAAAAAAATATATGTAATTAAATTAAAAAATATCACATAATAAATCTAAACAGTAAACTATATAATACGTAGGTATAGGAATAGACATCATCTGTACTTGATAATTGGAAAGGAGGGATTAAAAATTAAATAAAATTTTAAATTAATTTTAAATTTTATTTAATTATCAGCGTCCCGTTCCAGTTCAAATATGAAAATAAGCCAAATTAATTTTAAATTTCATTGCCTTTTCAGCTCTCATGAAATTAAACTTTTTTGTAAAATTCTATACACGTACAAATTATGTAACGTATTAATATCATAATGTATAACGTATTAATATCGTAATTAATTTCGTAATTAATTTTATGTGTATATAAATGTATGTATGATAATATTATGTGATATAGAATTTATGTAAACTATATCCAGATAAATGTATTAGATTTATTATATATTTATTTTTGTAATTTGCACAATAATTACTAATAAATTATATATTTATTAATAAATTAATAATAAATTATATATTTATCGGAATATATATATATATATATATATATATATATATATATATATATATATATAATAATAAGTATATTATTACGTTTAGTTAAGTTAAAAGTTTAAACTTTTAAACGTTTTTTTAACGTTTTTTCCGTTTTAACGTTTTAGTAA
>NW_012130077.1:1747011-1759642 GCF_000143395.1 Atta cephalotes
TTAAATTACTGTAGGTAGTATTTAGTTACTACGTACAAAGAAATAATTAGTTTAGTATATTATAGCCGTCAGTACGAGAGTATATAGTATATATATATATATATATATATATATATATATATATATATATATATAATATTTTAATAATCGATAATCGATTATTTAATTTGGTATCTTGCAAACTTATCCAAGGAGTTTTTTGATAGAGGATTACCAATGCATGATATTGATGCATTTGTCGCATGTAAATAATAGTAATGGCGTAGAATGAGAGTGAATGCTCCTGCTTGATCTTAGTTGATTTATCAATACAAATTATAGAGTGAGTTTCTTTATTTTACGATGATATTCTGAATTTTAAAATTTCATAGTAAGCAAATACGATGTTTTAATCAATCAGTGTTTTCCATTTGATGACGTAAGTCACGTTCTGTTTTTGTTACTCGGTCATGGAATACTAAGAAAAATAGATTTGTGTCAATTTGTTGACTAAATGGAAAGTCTATCTATTCCATCCATTATCTCCGATACATGTCGTGATTTATTATAAGAGATTTTTGGAGTTAATCCCATCGGTTAGTGGATTCTGTGCTTTTGTGTTACACCTGTTTTGGAGGTTATACGACACCTTTTTAGAATTCTGAATACATTATGTTATAATTTTTCTGATTATTCGCCATATGATTGTAAATAATTCTGACTTTATCCCAGTGCTTTGTCTTGATGATTTCAAAGATGCCTTCTTAGCCCTTTACTGCCGAGTCGTAGTTGCAATCGTATATAGGTTATGTTTAACATAATCCTTGCATTGCAAATATTATATTATTATATAGGTTCCTTATAAGGTCATAATTCGAATCATATTTAAATTTCTTTTTAGTTTTCTAACTAGCACAACTCGACAATGTCGTCTTCATTTATGATATTACGACGCAGTATTGCGACTTCCTGTGTTTGTAATGGAAAGCGGAATTTTCGCAAGTTCTTATTATACGGTAAACGTGGTAGTCGCAACTTCAAACAACAACAAGCAAAAAATCCAGATCCTGACATACCAGTAGATAGTAAGTTGTTAGTTTCAACACGTAACATTTTGGAGTAGTACATTATCTTGATAAAGGTCAATATAATCTGATTTTATTTGTATAAAATATATTTCCTATATATCATAAATAAACGAGTAAAAGAATTATAAGTGATGTAGAGAAAGATTAGTTTATAAAAAAATTGGGAATATTGTATAATTTATTAATAAGTTACTATAATAAATTACAGAAAGAGGTGTAAGGGATACTGGATACAAAGTTGGTAGTAGCTTTGTTAATGTGCCAGAGATGATTCCTGAATTAATTGTTCCTTCATTAGAAGGTTTCACATTGAAACCATATGTATCATATAAAGTAAAAGAAATTACAGAGCCTGAATTCACTGCTCAAGATTTGTTTGATGTAGTATATTCTAAAAAGATAAAAGAAGACTTTGCAAGTAGTCAGTTGGATGAGAACGGACAGCCTTTAAATCCTAGTGAATATGAAAAGCTCACGCCACAGCAAGCCAAGGCGCAAGCTGAAAAAACGGGCTGTGATCTTTTTTCTGAAAAGAAACCATTGTAAGTTCTGCTAGATTTTTTAATTTATAACACTAATGTAAATATAATTTCTTCTATGGATATGTATTGTGTCAAAATAAAGAAAACTTTTCATGCTCAAAACACATTTGGATCTCAATCTGTATATGTTTTATTTAGAACTCGCATGTATACATATGTCGATAATTTTGCAATTTACAAAAAGTAACTACTTACTATCGTATATGACTGTTGAAGTGATAGTATGTGCGCACTTTGCTAAGAACATGAAAAACGAAATTTATTACATTGTATATATGTATAAGCAACCATTTTTCAGGTCAGTTTCTTTCTTTATTGTTTTTTTCTTTGTGACAAATTGTCTGTAATGGCAGTCAGTGTTTGATAGCAAATAATTACTTCCGCAAAACGGATTGTAGTCTTTATTTTTAAACAGATTACATATTTCTAAAACGATAGCTTACATATAAAACAAGTAGTATCACATGTAATTGTCGCAGAATCTTCCATCGAAATCGTATAGTTATTTTGATAGACAGGTGAAATTAATTTATTGCTACCAAACTTCGTACTGGATTTCTATTTTACGCAATCCAAAGAGTTATGTGAGTCCAGAAAAGACAGGCATAAGAATTCGCAACAATGTCGAAATTGATTTTCAATTCCTGAGATTCATAGATATCCTTGCATTGATGTCCGTTTGCAGATTTGTGGATTTCGTTTGCGATTAGGCTAACTTAACAATTATGTCTCACTTATCAAAAGATTTTTGAGCGAAGTTTGATTGTTTCCTGTCGGGTAAAAAATGGCGAAAAATTTGAATAGTAAAGTCGTTGTCAGAGTTGTGCGCGGCCGGTATTGCTTGCTACTGACTAGATCACTAGATTCTAATAATATATGTATGTATATGTATATTGTTTTTAAAGTGCTGTATTCATATCAAATGTACAAACGGCTTCGTAATTATTATTGTTTCTCGTCAATCTCTCCTAATTAATTATAATTATGCAAGAAGCTCATAAAACAGAGCTATCGAAATAGAAGATATTCTGTTTAGACGAAATCATATTTAGAGAATATCAGTGAATAATTCATGAAAGATACTCGTATAAAAGTGTAGCTGTTAATACAGTGGCTATAAACGTTTCTAGAAAGAGATAACATATACAAAATGCAATCAACTTATGCTTATGTAGGAAATGATCATAGTAAATAATTTATTTAAACATCTTTACAGAATGCAGCACTTCTGACACATTAACTACTATTTACCGCTAATATTATTGTTGTTCGTTATTATTTTCTCTATTTTCTATGGTCACCATTGTGAAGAGTGGAAGAGGAAAACATCTCTAATTTTGTACAATGGAACGTTCATTGAAAAAACATAACGAACAAGTTCTTTTTAACCCGTGTCGTGTTTCCACTCTTCAATTAAATTAATGGAAAAGCGAAAATGGCATAGTACTTGAAGCTCCGCTGTCAAAAGAACTTTAATCCTATTTCAGTCGCTGTTATTCTTTATCGTCAATTTTTGTTTTTTTTTCTTATGTCTTATTCTATAACGTATTTATAATATCTCGTCAACAACTTGAGCTTTCGCATTTCTCTCACTCATTGGCAGTACAGAATTATATCCTCTAAGGATTTATATCGCATAAATTCGTAATATTCTGTTATTCGTTTTATACATATGAGCGGTTATGAAAATGAACGAGCTCAAAGCCATCTAAGTCTATCTGAATCCGTCAATTAAAAATCCCACAGTTAACGATACTTAAAAAACCCACACAGTTCTCTATCTCTCTCCTTCTTTTTCCCCTTCATACTCTCAAGCGGAGTTTGTAAAGCAAGTCATATGCCATTTGCTCTTCAATTAAACTCGATTGGTGTTTTAGTTTGTTAATTATCAGTCTATGATATAATTGGATATTTGACTGGTAGAATCAGTCATTTTAATAAGGCAGGTACACGTGTTACTGCATGATAAAGATTCCTCTGCATGAGAATTCTTTTTTTTTGGGACATATATGTATTCTGTGTATACTCATGCAGATGTACAACATTGACAAGTATATTTTTGTGAAATAGAGCACAATAGTGAATGAGTTGTATAGAATATTGTACGCAATTTTTAGCGCGTTAACCAAATCTTCGAGTATCAACGTGATAGACCAATATAAATACAAATTTGTAAATCTTTGGCATTCAGTAACATGTACCATACATCTAATCGGAGATCTTGAGTATGTAAAGATATATAATTATTATAGATGAGTGAATAAATTCTTACGTTAATAAATTCTTCGTATACTTTAGCGTTTCTCTATCAAATGCAAAATGATATGCAACTATGTATGTTAATAAAAGTTAACGTGGAAAGACTAGGGAGGGAACATTGCTGAAATTTGATATAATAATTCAGCTGACTTTTCATACGCAAGATCTCGAGGCATTACTAATAACGAGGGCAGAAATTTATTCCATTGGATCCCCTACATTCTCGAAGATCGTTGAATGTGGATTGCTGGTGGCGGGCCACAAGAAACCACCTACACTGCCAGGTGGTAAGTAAGATGCACCTCCACTAAGACCCACCTAATGTTTCATATTGTAATTATTTAATATTTAGCATAAATAATTAATTTCTTTTTTATACTTTTGTATCTATATGCATGTATTCTTGGAGAAAATATGTGCCAAACAAAATATGGAAGCATTGTGGGAGATGTAGACACTTCAATTTTGTGAATGAAATATTTTTTATGGATATTATATATATGTGTGTATATAAATGTATATATAAATATATTTGTATATAAAAAAATATGCACGATTACTTGATTATATTGTGAAAATGTAAATATATAAAAATTTGAATTTTTATTTTATTAAGATATAATACTGTAAGAATATTTATCATATTGCATATACAAATTAAATCAACCGTATGATTGTACAGTAATATCGTCTAATTTTTTTCATATTGAATGTTTCCAATTTGAAGTGCGTTATAAATTTGAATTGCTAACAAGATGGTATATGATCTTATATCAAGGATTCATGCACAGTAAGGCAAATTAGAATAAAAGATAACTGCCAAATTAAAGAAAAATAATCATTTATTTGCATTTAACATAAATAATTGTGCTAATAAATCGCAGGTACTAAATAACATTGTAGGTACTAAATAACATTATGTACATTAGCTCACTATTGCAAATGTGGAAAGCATTTACAATAATGCCAAGACACTCTCAATAAAAAAAAAATCTTATCTTCTATATTGAGTGAACTATGTACAAGGGTTTCCAGTTTCATTTTTCTACAGTGTCATTTTCTACAATGTCGATTAATTTACTTCCTCCAAATAGAGAGTGTCAAAATCACAGTCCAATTGTAAAAAGCGCTCCAATAACTGTACATATCGCTTCATTCATACGTTTGCCTGATCTATCTATTTTTCGGTAACTTTTTTTATGAATTTACCTGCTGGCTCCATATAAGCGACCTCTCTGCCAACTGGCAATCCGCTGCCAAGCGGGACGGTAGACTCTTCCACCTCTCCTCGTCTCGCTTTCTATCTCTATCGAAGTCTCTGTCGACGTGTCCTTGAGAGAGAGGCGGCAAAATCTGTGTACGTTGTGCCAGCTTGTAGCTGTCTTGCCTCGGTACGTGATCGGCACGTCTACTGGTGCTGCCGGCGGTGGAAACTGGGATCGGGGTCGGACTACCGCCGCCCCTGTGCCGGTGATATAAATTACGCTTTTGCTGCAGCATACGTTGCTGCACTAGAAGCTGCAGCTGTGTGCCCGAGTCGCCGCGTATCTTAAATTGCTGTTGATTATCGGGCGGTGTGGACGGTGGTCTAAGATGGACTAAATCCAGATGACCTCGAGCTTTTCCCGAATCTGAAAACGATTAAATTATAGCATTATCGTAAATCATGAAGTTACGAACGTTGCCAAACAAATAAACAGACGTGACGCACCTTGAATACTTCTCTGCTTGGATGGTCTATCGCTGACACCTTGCTGACAGAATAATAATCTAGGTCCACCATCGGACGCTCTTCGTCCCTGAGAGACTCGGGATATTCGACCAGCGATTGGGGATGGACTCTTGGGTGGCGGTGGCGTACAAGATGGTAAGCTGCTCGTGAAACAATTCGTTCCTGTATAATCTGGCGGACAGCCAGAATCGAAGCTAGACTCGAAGAGTTCCGATGACGAGCTACCGCTGCCGCCCGCCATAAACAGAGTTGTTCGACTGGGTGGATCAATAGGATCCATAAGCGGGTTATCAAAATGATGTTGATAATCACTTAATCTTCGATTGACTATCTGACTGTCAATTCGTTGACTGATATCATGATCTAGGCCTAATCTATGCTCTTCAAGTTTGATCTGCGCTTCGCGCAATTCGTCTCCGCTTGGACCTTCTTCTAAATCACCTTCAGCACTGCAACAACCTTCATCGGTTGAAGAACTCGTCGAGCTGAATCTTTTTCCCCCTCTGTTGCTATCTTCTCTTCCTCTGAAACAAGAAAGAAATTTTTGTCTCATTAACATTTGAAATAAATATTTGTTCTGTCATTATGGCTTTTTTGCGGTGACTGCGGACAGTTGCTTTATGTAGCAATAGATTCAAAAAGTATTAATCAAGTATTCTCATCATTTCATCTTTTAGCATTAGTCTGCTGTTAAATTGTAAAAAATATTGTAAATTAATCTTGTGCCCTTCTTACGAGTTTCGTATTGATATGTTATTTGTTCAACTATTTATTATTAGTAACATAAAATTATTATAAAATATAAAATATATTTGCAGGGTAGTAGATTTTGTCAATCAAAATTAATCATGTTGTGATTAATGCGAAAAATGAAATCATAAATGATATAAACATTTGTTCAAATAATAATGTGTTTTTTATTCATAATAAACAAAGTAAATTAAAATCAATTAAAATTATGGATAAATATATATTTAGGGTAAAATAGGTTGAAAAATGAGGATTTAGGGTAAAAGAAAGAAATAAGAAAATGAAATGAGGAGTTACCAAAAATAAAGCGACAGCAATGTGCTTCCAATCCAACCTGTCCTGACAAAATCTTCAATATGTGCGTCACCCATCAATAAAGTTCAACGTCCCACTAAGCTATCGCTGTAAATAAAAATTGTTTGCATTAAGGCATTGTTCTTCCGATAATTTTTCGACTGGCAGGATTGGAAGTTACTAAATTGAAATCGTATTTAAAATTAACTCCTTAAAAGAAAATACACACAGTGATGGTGCTTATTGTTAGTAATGTATGTCTACCTTGATTTAAATTTATCTTCTTTTGTTCTTGCCACTGTGGACCAGCAGGCATTATTAATGGTACTGCTAACTCGATGTTGTTTCAACCTTTCCAGCAGTAAGAAATAAATAGCAGCGTGATGGTCATAGCTGCTATTTCGTAAGGACTGTTAAAAGATAACATTCGTGTTTACATAATACAATAAAAAATATATCGAAATGATGTGTGTATAGTTTGTAAAAATCTTCTGTTTAGGACAATGCCAAAATTTTTTTTCTGAATATATATATCATATAAATATTACATGTATATATATATATTCCTAATTTAATGTAAGACAACAATGAAAAAAATATTTTCTTACCTCTCTCGTGCGACTAATGTCTATTCCTAAACTGTGCATGAGTCGAAGTATTTGTTCATTTGGTTCCTGAATGGATGACGATGGCCGCGTTACAATCACTGAACAAATGCTATCTGCTGTCCCCGCCATCCAGCGGTGCCTCTTGATTTGTGGAATGGTGTATCGTTTGGAAGGCTCCAGCACTAACATCTTACGTATTAGGCTTTCGCAATCTGTAACACGAATTTTGATATGTAAATGCGACGCAAATACTAAACACAGAATATGTATACAGATTTTGTATATAATCACCTGTGCTCATAAAGTAAGGAATTCTAAATCTGCCGCTTAGCACACGATCTCTTAATGACTGAAGAGTTGATCCATCGAAGGGCAGTGCACCGCACACTAATACGTACAATACAACGCCCAGGCTCTACAAGAACAAATTATTTATTACGAAAAAATTCTTTTAACTGTCTTGAATTTTTATTACATCATTATGCGAAACTTACCCATACGTCGATTTCCGGTCCGGCATAATGTTTCCCACGAAAGACCTCGGGAGCAGCATAGGGAGGACTACCACACCACGTACTCAATCGTTCCCCCGGGGCAAATCTGTTACTGAAGCCGAAATCGGCAATTTTCACATTCATCTGAGCATCGAGAAGTAAGTTCTCCGCTTTCAGATCACGATGTGCCACACCCGTCACATGGCAGTACTCGACTGCGGAGAGTATTTGAGCGAATGTCGCACGTGCCCTGGGTTCTCCCATTCTTCCATATCGCGCTATGTAGTCGAAAATCTCACCTTTGCTCGCGTACTCGCACACCTACAATAGCGAATAATGCATTTTATTTGACAAGAAGAGAGAACGAAATGGTTACAATTTTTCAATGGTTGTAATAATATTCTCTAAATTCTTTGGAGCGAAATCTCACTTTAAAGAATAAAAATTAACAATCTTGAAAAGCGTAACTCAATTTTCAATCTTTAGTGAGATCTTTGGTAAGATTTCACTCTTCAGAGTGAGATTTACTTTAAAAATTTGAGAGAGTACTCTCTTTTGAAATTTTTACGGATATTTTCTTCAAAGAAACTATGCGGTTTGTGGGTTATCTTCGTGTCTTGATCATTAAATTCTAATGTTAAATACTCCATGTGAATATTTCACCAGAACGAGAAGCCTGATACTCAGTATAATATTCACGAAACATTAGCATTTAATATGTCAAGACACGGAGATAGTCCACAAATTGTCTTTGAATTTTATGCTTACCATGTAAATCATGTTCTTCGTCTCCATAACTTGATATAATTTGACGATATGAGGATGTTCCAGCTGCTTCATAATTTCAACCTCTCTATAAACTTTCTCTAGATTAGTAGGATCTAATTGGGTTTTGTCGATTATCTTAATAGCCACCTAGAAAAGAATAACGTATAGCAATAATAGCAATTTCTTTTTTTTTCAAATAACGTCGCTTAAAAAAATATCAGGAAGCGCGTACCTCTGTTTTTGTAATTCGATGTCTAGCCAGTTTTACTACGGCAAAGTTACCTTTGCCGATCGTGCCTTCGATGTCGTAAAATCCGACGCGAATTTGCTTTTTACCCTGTGTCGATCCAGTATCCATGTTTAAATATCTCGTTCAACTTATACGCTCTTATGAATTAATTCTTCCCACCAATTTCTTCGCTAATCTATAACAATAGGAGCGCACGGCTTTAAAAGAGAAGCACTTCTACTTTCTAATAATTTCATAAAATTTTCAGATGTAAAATGGCTTCGGATAAAATAAGAAGCGTATTATTAAAATTTTTGTACATTAAACTTTAAAAATCATTACGGGAACAACAGTAGACACTACATTGTGTTATGGCACACTCAACCCGATTCGATTACTTATAAAATTATTAAATTTCATAAAATTATTAAAAATAAATATATTATGAAAATTCAAAAATAAATATATTATTAAAAAAATTATTTTCAATCAAAACGTCATCAAGACATTAAAAAACATAATGATACAAAGAAAATGTATATATATCTTTATTAATTAAAAAAGTTATAAGTAGTAGTAAAGAATTGGAAAAGGGAAGCTAAGTAGGCATGTCATATCGAAAAATGACGTTTATGGTAAGAATTAAGAATAAAAATGATGAGACTAAGGAATTGTAATAAAATAACAAAAGTGTGTTCAATAATGATATATCTATTGTTGGAGAGTCATAAAATGTGAAAACCGAAATGTAATCGTTCATATAGAAATTCTTTCGAGAAGCTTGTTACTCATGTCATCATTTGTGCAACTTTTAATAGCCGGTCTTTCACCAAGCTTTCATCACTACCGTTTGAAACGTCGATTTTTGTTCACGACCCTTTATGACTTTCCGCTCGTGCATTGTAGAGCTTTTTTTTATGTATTTGTGTCTGTGCAAGCAATTATACGCAGGCGCAGGCTTCGATGAAAATTCATAAAGACCCACTTCGAAAAGTCGGATCTGACGGATCGGATTTTTGCGAGCCGTAATTGCTTTCGTTATCGCGCGCGAGTTTTTTACGCAAATATCAATATCTTCTGCCTCACTCTCGAGGTATCTCGGACGATATCGGCGAACGCGCGTCTAACTTATGATAATTACTTATCATGCGTATACCGCTGACGCGAGTTGGCAAGGCCGCCGAAGGCGATGCGATGTATCCCGGAAGAAAGGACGTCGCCGATAAAAAAAAAAGGAGAAAAACACAAAAGCGAATGTGTGCGAAAAAAAGAAAACGAGACCGACGGACGATTTCAAGGAGAGCGCCTCATGTCAAGGATTCGCCGCGAGTCCCGACAGAGTACAAAGTCTCGCCCGCAACAAGTACAACAGAAATCTTCGGCTGACGTCACGGATCGACAACGACCTCCTACTCATCGAGAGAGACACCGCCGATCGATCGCCGTCGATACTCCTCGATAGGGAGAACTCCGCGCGGTCGGACGAGGTCGCCGACGTTAGGACGCGGACGCGAAATCCCGTTCGGAGTACCGCGCTGATCTCTTAGAGTCGGGGGGATGTATACGCGATATCGAGAGATGGACTTCCCTTCTCCTGAATCGCTCACCTACCTTGGCTCGGGAATTACCGGTGGGTCGCCTCGAGGATCCCCCGATGAGCGCGCGAAGCGAGACAGGCGGAATTGACAGCGACGAAGACGACGAAGAGACGGTAGTGACGGTACTCCAGAGGACCCATCGGTGAGAATGCGCCGGACGTCGTGGCGCGCGCGCCTCGCCAGATATCCGGAGAGATCCCTCAAACACAGGGATATTTGTAAGTGTCCCCTGTGAGTCCAGTGTCCACTGGTGTTCACCACCGCGAGCGGACGGAGCGTAAGCGGAGCGGTGCCTACGCGCGCGCGACTCAGCGTAGGAGCTCCGCACGGCGCGGCGGTTCGATAACGACTGACCGGCGGCCATGTTACCACCCCCCCGTGCGCTGCTCCGGCTCGGCGGCCGACGACGACGGTGTCGGCGCCCTCGGCCCTCGCCGCCCCCTCGTACACCGTACGGTCGCCCCGGCCATTCTTAGCGAACCATCCCTCTCTTCGCTTCCTCTCTCGATCTCTCTCGTCCCCTCTCATTCCCACGACTCGTCTCCCTCCTCCCCTTCCTCTTCTCTTCTCTTCTCTTCTCTTCTCTTCTCTTCGCCCCCTCGCTCCCTACCCCACGCCCGCCACCCTCTGTCCTCCCGCTGCTCCCACGTAACCTACGTCGGTGCACCCGACGCCCACCACTACCGATTACTACCGTGAGCGCTCGCGCCCGTTATCTTCGACAATTGACGTCACGTACGTATACGTGCCCGGTGTGTCTGTCTCATCGTTAATTGCTCCTCGATGCAATTGTACGACGATGTAGCGACGCTCTGCGTCGGCACGTGACCGGTCCGAGTGCGCGCTGCGACTGTGGTCGACGCGCTCGGACATTTAAGTATGGAACAGCGAAATGGCAAGGGCGTATGTCGCCGCTCTCTCCGATGACCTAAGTCCATTCGAGGACACTTTGCATAAAGTAGATTGCATAATACCGAGTGCCATGCCGCCTCGGTCGCCGCGTGTCGACTTTGTCGGGTTCACATCGGGGATCGAAAATCCCTCGGTTGTCCGTTTATTTACCTTACAATTCACAGGGGAATAGTTGGAATTACGCTCGTGCGATTACGATCGTTTATTTAGCACGTCCACGAGTTTTCGCGACGAGAAACTCTTCCTCGTCAAAGCGAAAAAGTGGCCTCTTTTTCGAACAAGACGCGATATATTTCGGCGCGATGTTCTCGCATGACTACTAATCGGCGCGATGTTCTCGGCCTCACCGTTTGCTCTCGAGTGAGGTTCTTCTTCTCTTATTTATCTCGCCTCTTAAGAGGTCTTCGCATGATCGACGATTACTGTTGCTACTCAGCGGTATCGATAGTGAAACCTCGAGCGGCTGTCATTAAAACGTGAAAGTCAAAGAAATTCTGGAACACTCTCTAAATAATTTCTGTATTGTTCTAATTGTTGAATTATAGATTGTACCTATCATTTTTTTCGAAGCGATTTCGAAAGTTTTTACTAGTCGTGTTTACTGGGCGCAAAACGGACTAACAATTGATCGCAAGTCGGTTAAAAAGACGATCGTTAAAATACAAGTTAAAAGCTTCGACCTTTTTCTATTTCTATATTTTATTTTAATTGACGAATTGTAAGTACATTGTGCATTTACACTTACATAGCGGTTTTCTCAAGCCTTACACTGCAATTGAACGGATGTATTTATTTCACGCAAAACAGACCAATAAAAGATCGATCACAAGTCGGTTAAAGAGACGATCGTTAAAATACAAGCTGGAGCTTCGGCCTTCTTCTATTTAACATATCGAATACCACGTCATTCATATACCGATGACGCACAATTTCATGAAAAATTCCTTTGCTGAAAGAAAAGTATTTTATATTTATGATTATATATTTGCATGGTAAAATAATGAGGAGATACATTTTTATTATTATGATAAATTGCTTAGTAATAATAATTACATTTCTAATTTTATTTAAAAAATACACGGTTGACACCGAAAATGACTGTAAATTACAAATTAAATTATAGTAATTGCAACAATTTTTTTTCATTCTTTTCATAAAACATTATGAATTCTGTTAATATTTTTTAATCTAAATTAATTTAAATTAATTTAATTTTTTACATTAAAAAAGAATTACGATAGAAAACGTGTATTTTTCGAAGTCTTTCAAGATAATAAGTGTCGTTCATATACATATATATATATATATATATATATATATATATATATATATATAGTATATATAAGTACGTACGTACGTACGTACGTACTACGTAACT
>NW_012130077.1:1759662-1764870 GCF_000143395.1 Atta cephalotes
ACGTACGTAAACTAATTAAGTTAACGTTAATTAACTTACTATATACGTATATATATATAGTATAGTACTATATATATATATATATATATATATATATATATATATATATATATATATATATATACGAATGACGTGGCAATCGACGTGATAATCATTCTCGACTCTAATACATATGTAGCTGAGAGACACAGGTACAACAGCTTGCGTATGTAAACGCAAGTTGCGTAGCTCTCGAGCAAAATCTTTTAGGTCCTATTAGATCACGGTCATATCTATCTGACATAAAATTTTAGATGACATCAGAATCGATCGATTCTAGATTGATCGTGGCGCACGCAAACGAAAATAAAATCGAAGGTACTGGAACACTCTTTGCATGTATAGTCGCGTGGTCATACACTCGCGCGTATTGATAGTGTCATAAATTCATATTGACGATACTGAGAATAACAACGATTTACGTGGGCGATTCATTATTTCTTCCGTAATCTACCGAATAAGACAAGGGTATTTCAAGGGCTGGAAAATGGACATGAATTCGATCGACATTATAATCCTCGGTACCGATGGTCGAATCCGTTGAGACTAGAGTTGCCATGTCTGAAAGAAAAGAATATATACTGTTAGAAATTTCATGAAAATTAATACACTTTTACACAATTTAAATTCAGTTCCATAAAATTACATTAAATTTAATGTATTTATAACAGAAAAGCATATTTGTGTATATAAACATAAAATTTAATGTATTTTTTATGAAATTTTATGAAATTAATATACTTTTCATAAAAGTTTATAAAATTTAATGTATACGTTCATCATATGTAAGTAACTACTGTAATTTAATTTTAATCAGTTAAATCATTCATTATTTTTAATTTCGTTCATAATCACGAGCTTCATTTATAAATTTAAAAGCTTCATTTGTAAATTTAAAAAACTTCATTTGTCAATTGTAAAGAAAGAATTTTTAACAGTGTATACTTTTTTAAAAGACGAGAGAAGGTATAATTTTTTGATGTATTTAAATGTAAGTTTATTTAATAAAATAAAATTTCTGAAATGTAATTTTTATTACTTTCTCAAACTTTTATAATGGAATTTAATTCTAAAGAATGACAGAACGACAATTAAGTTAATGTTGAAAAAAAGTGATTCAATTGTCAATTTTTACGAAATTTCACTCTTTAAAGTTAGATTCCACTCTTCAAAGATTTTAAAGAGTATAATTCTTACTATGATAAAACAGAATTTTAGTCACAGTTCTTATTTTAACATTGTATAATTCTTAATAATATAATTTTATAAATATAAAATTTTAATTCATGACCAACAAAGGAGTTTTACGACTTCAAAAAGAGTACATGTATTCTTAAAAGAGACTGGTAATTCTAGTCGAGACCGAAATGGATGTTGCGATAGTACGAATACAAGCGTTGTTCGACGGAGCGAGACGGCCGTTTGCAGACGCACGCGTTGCCACATCATACGCGGCCGATTTTTCCCTTTTCATAACGCCGATTTCACCAGCGAGGATGTGACGTTTTGCATAAAAAGGTATAAGCGGGCTTAGGAGCAGCGTAAAGTTTCTCTCATCGACCTTCGAACCAGGAACGGCTTAATCAAATTCATTCGGGTCATATTCTACGAGGAGGATCAATATTTATAAGCGCGAGACTAAAGGCGTGGACACAGTTGTGGCAGAGTTTAGTGTTTCATTTGCGTTTATACACTTAATGAATATTTATTGAGAGGCGTAAATGCAATTATTGCGATTATTTACATTTTTCGCATGTATATTTAATTAAATAATCGGGGTTAACGTCGATAAAAAAATTACAAGCGAGCCATGAAGGTCGAGTGAACACTTAAGGCAGAGAGGAGGACGATTTATGCCCATTTTACCAAGATTAGATTAATCTTCGTTCAACTTATTCTTTCACTTTTTCTAATCTTTAGAACTAGACGAAGAGTAAGTTGAACTGAGATTAAAGTTAATCTATATATTGATGGAAATTGACACATTATACATGGATTAACAAGACATTCCTCTTTTCGTCAATCCCTGAGTTGTTTCGTGGAAGATTGGTAATTCGTGACAGTCGCGCCAACAAATGATTCTTTCTGTTTGAACTAATTGACGTCAACGGACCTCTTCTCTCTCTTTTGTGACGTGCGTGTATGTACGCCGCGTGCGGATTCACGATGCACAAACACCGCAGAATGAATCGTCTGCTTTGAATATGCACAATACCTTTGATACAGTGTATTATTTCTTAGGAAACGCAAGGGCCATTCTGTACGTGTTCCGTTTCTTCAAGGATGATAATTAACTGCTCGGAACAAAGGATTGCACGAGGCATCGTTCCTCGTACGTTACTTAATGAGATATTGTATCAAGATGCGATCATGAATTATAGTCAGAGTCCGATTGACAATCAGAAATTTATGGCCCTTTGCAATACGTTATATCTTTCGAGAGTGTAAAATACAATCTGTCAAAAATGTAACTATTATTAAATGTAACTGTTATTAAAATGTACATACAGTTATAGGTTATTACTGGGATGTTTTTGTTTGCATTAAAAAAGGTGAATGTTTTTCCTAAAATATATTCGTAAGTTTTCAAGTGACTGAATGCATTTCTTACTTCAAATAATTCCAAATCTGTTCCAAATTCTTACAAAAAGGATGTTCGTAAATTTTTGAATTAAGCATATATTTTTTATATAATTATTCTAAATAATTCCAAATAATCACAAATCTATCAAAAATAGTTATTAATAATTATTAAATAATTATTATAAAATATACTTACATTAAAATTATTAAATTATTAGGATCCTTAATAATAGGAAGTCTTAATAAATCGTTTATTGTTAGGATCCTTGTCTACATTATGTCTACTAATAAAAAAAATAAATATTTTTGCACGTTTTAAGTGATTATATAAACGTATTTTTTCTACGAGTACGATTATGCTAAATAATTCCAAATCTATACAGATCTTAAAAATATTTTTTTATATCGAACATTACCTGAATACGTCAGGATTATACTGTTATTTATTATTATTATTATAATATAAGCGCTCTTTTCCGCGATGTTACGTGATACGTGACATTAACGGAGTACGTTTTGCGTCTATCTCGTTAAATTCATAGATATTTTTCTCTGTTACAAATCGAATGTAACGCGATCGTGCGGAAGAATCGTTCGACTGTTTTAATGACTGATTGCTGAAATTATAGTGAGAGCGCGGAGGCGGAACGCAATATAGTGTAGCGATCAACGACTGTCTACGAAATCGAACAAAATTGCGCATGTGAATATCGTGCTCGGTTTCAAATGGTTCTCATTGCGTAATTATTTTTTATTATTACAAACATGCGTAAAAAATAATGTGATTTATTAATAATCATTTAATTACAATTTTTTATTCTAATTGAAAAGTATTTTGTACTCCTCGTGTATTTTAAAGATTATCTATATTTCGGATTACGAGAAGCAAGGTAATGAAGAATTATTGTGAATAAATAATTCTTGCAATTCATTCATTAGCAGTAATACTAATGGTTATCTCAAACCAAGCGAATTCTGTCCGAAGCATAATTATTTAACCCCTTTAATGAAATAATTGCGCTAAATAATTGCTTGGAACAGATGCGCGTTGTAGGTTGCCTTCGGACCCTCTTTCTATCGACCAGTTCAGTGGAACGGTTCAAAGATTAAGGCTAATTGATGACGATCATATCTGGTTTTAATCGGTGCCCCTACACATAATTTCTTCTTCTCTTTTTTTTTAGAAAACTGACGTCAATCGCAGGCGTTTTTGTCAGGGAATGCCTTCAAATACGTCGACACTGTAAATTTTGCGTTGTATCTCCTATATTTTATTTTTTTTTATAAAAGAGAACCGATTTTTACAAACACGCAATAAAACACTATTTCTAGACGACATATCCCTAAGATAAGTTTCGCCGATATCGGTTACTTCAGAAGTTCTTCCTAGTTGAATCTCAGTTGTACCCTAGTTTGCCCTTCTAGTCGTTTAGCGAAATAAATAATATATTTCGAAATACATTTTTTTTTAAGAATTTCGAAAATTCTATTTGCAAATACATCGCATAATTTTCGAGGATTTACATAGAACATCGATCCGCCTTTCTCGGAAGGCAACTGAAGTTAAACATTCTCTATATATCTTTCAAAGCTTTCTTTACTCGTGGAATTTCTATTGAATACAATATAATATATTATTTTAAATTTCTCTTATGTATAAAAAATTTATGCCAATATTGTACAATTTTTCCTAAACCTTATAATATCAGCGACAAATTACTTCATAACCGAGATTTTTAAATATATTGAATATGTATTATATTGCGTTCCTTGACTCACCTTGACTCAATATTTTATCCTACGACAAAAAATAATGTTATTAGTTATTATCAAATGAGAATAATGATTTTGACATAATGATATAATTTATTTATGGAAATTTGTTCCTATTTAAAAGTAAAGATATTTGTATCTTCGATACAACTTAAAATAACCATGTATTTATTAAGTTTGACGTCATGAGATATTTGAATCGATCATAAAAAAAACGCGTCGTGAAAGAAACATCAAAAAATATATATTAAAAAATTAATAATTCTCCAATAAATGTGTAATGTCATATCTGAGAATAAAGCGGTAATTAATATCTGCCACACACTGTTTCCAATTATTTTTATAATGTAAAAAGACAAGGAAGACTTTTTTAATTCTAATAATGATTTTCTCTTTCGACACGTGTCCTCGATGCGACGGGTTCTCAGAATCCGATCTTTATTCAAATATATCCGGAATTTATTCAAAGGACATTCTGGCATTATTAATTGCGTGATAACTCATCCTTTACTCATCTACTTCCTACATCGCGATGTGTACGCACTCTCTTATCGTAGGTCATACTCGAGACAGTCTTTCCGTCCTGAGCAGACATCCTTCGGAATCTTCATGGTCGGATAGAATCGATAGCACCGTCAAGGCAAGGTCGGGAAGGAGAGAGCTGCTTCCTCGTTATCGTCGTCACTGTCGTCACGAAGAAAGGATGTTCGCGATGAGCAAGTCTGGCGAAAGTAATATTAGTCGACATATGTGAGAGACTTGAGTCTCGTGATCTCTCTTTTTATCTCTCTCGTTTCTCTCTCTCTCTCTCTC
>NW_012130077.1:1764919-1766940 GCF_000143395.1 Atta cephalotes
AAAGTGGTTTCGGTACGTAGTAGAGACGAAGTACGTGGTCGGAAAGTAAAGTAATATTAGTCGTACATATGTGAGAGACTTGAGTCTCGTGATCTCTCTTTTATTCTCTCTCTTCTCTCTCTCTCTCTCTCTCTCTCTCTCTCTCTCTCTCTTGCTCCTCTTCGAGAGGTCTTGAACCACCTACGCATTTCTGCTTGTCGTAGGTCGGATTCGGCTTGATTTCGCGCTCGCACGCGAGCGACTTCGGTAAATCAATAGGGCGATGTTGCGGCAGAATCCGTCGATTTTTGATGCTCCGAGAAGTTTCATGCGGAAGTAACGTAAAGGTTAGATAGAGACAGAAAAATTTGTCCTACTTTTATATCTATTGCCTCCGAGACTTCTGCTACGGATACTGCTGGATGTGAAACGTAAAATGTATCGGTCAATTTCTTATTTATATTTTCAATTATAGTAACACTTTTCTCATCAATATTGTACTGGTAATAATACTGTCAAGGAAAATTATCGCAAGTTTGAAAAATATTCAGTCACAAGAAAGAGAAAATCAATAAAAATGTAATATCTACATTTTTTAATTATAATAACACTTTTCTCATCATTTTTTTGTCTATTACGACTGACATATTATGCCAGTCGTAATAGACAAAAAAGTTATCACAAGTTCGAAAGATGTTTAGCCAACAGAAAGAGGAAATTGATGAAACCGAAAAAGCTAGCAGCAGTATTGAAGAACGTCGAGGAATTTCAATAGGATTTCTCAACTAACTTCGTTGGCTGCTTGCTCGGTTCAATTACATTCACTTCGAAGTAAAATCCAGGAAAAGAAGGCACCGCATATGTTCAAGAGCGCGTGCTCAACGTCCATACAACAATTCCGCCTTTCATCATCGATTATGCAATTGAGTGCCGTGGTGGTTATCCGTTTCTTTTTCATCGCACCATCCAATAATGAGCCTTTCTGACAAACCGCCTTTGTTCGCTTGAAATTAAATTCCTATTCTCGTAGCGACAGCTATCAGTTTCTAACTCGAACGAAAACGAAACGCTTTTAACGACGAGATAAATTTCTCGTGACCGTCGAAAGATACAATTAACGGCGAATAATGGTAATTATAGAAAAAGAAATCGGTAGTAAAATAATATTAATAAAAAAAACTTGAAACACAATTTTTTTACGATTCTACTTGACGTCACGACGAGGCAAAATAGTAAACGGAGGAAGTAGTTACCTCAATCATAAAACTGATGAGATGATAAAGTAAACTGTCGTTACAGTCAATATTTACACGATAAGATATTAATTACTGTACCAGCGAGAGACTTCGATGCGACTTTACGTGATTTTCAACTTCCGACAAACGCAGACATATTTCATTCTGCAAACAGCGTAGGAATTTTCATCGTTCGACAATGTCAGTTCTCCTGTTACAACATCGCTCGCAACATGTGTATCGCGTGCATTTTCTTGCACTGTGTGACCTAAAGCACAGTTATTATGTCAGCAGTGACGCACACATAAAATACGATTTTATCTCCGGTATTAAGAATTGATATTGAACTTAAGATTGCGGAGCAGTCGCTATTTTTGTTTCGGCGTGTGTAATTTGCATTGTTTTACGCAAATGGAGACTCACGCACGTATTGAATTTATTGTATTAGAATTACCTACTCCTCTCTTATTACGATCGTCTAGGCTAGTATTTATAATCGAGTCTTTTATTTAAGAATCTTAAGTATAGTCTTAAGATATCATGAACTAATCAAAAAGCAATTAGCATCTTAAGGCATTATTTAAGATGATTTTGAAATAAGAAATGGAACTATAAATATCAGCCTTAAGTCATTTCGAGGGAAATCTTCTGCAACCCGATTTTTATATGAGAATAAATTATGCATAGCATTAAAGTAGACACGCTCGAATTATTATTTTGAAATAACGTTCTGCTCCAAAGCAAAGAATTGTTAAAAATTATTTTAAGACGCTCTGTATATATATATATATATATATATATATATAT
>NW_012130077.1:1767879-1769115 GCF_000143395.1 Atta cephalotes
TATATATATATATATATATATATATATATATATATATATATATATCCTATTTAAAGAGATAAACGGATGTGTAAATGTGTGACTTTTGTGCGCGATTTCGTATGTCGAGTTATACATACGAATGAGACTCCGTAAAATATAGTTAACTTAACGGTATATTTGCAATTCCACCCACTCGGTGCGGATACTCTTGATTTCAGTGACAAGCGTTATTGGAACGTCTCTCGTATCGACGTGTCTTCTGCGTAAATGCGTCTGAAATGCGTCACGATGAAAACTACCGAAGTACATGGAGTGTAGGTAGCATATACACCGAAAACCCATTGACGGAAAAGTAGATAGAGATCGCAGAAATGCCGCATGACGTCCGCGTGACGTCCGTATAAAATTTCTAGCATAATTAAATCGTCGAGTAAAAAACTGAGATAACTTTTTTACGATCATATATAATAAGTGTATAAGTAGTTCGTGATATATGTGCATACAAATAACTAATATATTGATAATAATTTTTAATATATAAAAAACTGCTGATGTATAAATAAGCGAATGAAAATTAAGCGAATTAAATTAATTAAATTAATTATCATATAAACGAAAAAATTTCTTTACATCTGTCATATTAGAAGAGTAAATAAGAAGCAGACTTTCAAAATGCTCAAAGAAACTACGCACACAAGAAAACTACACACAGAAAATAATATGTCAATTAGTAGGATGTGAAATATTAAACAAAATTGCTTAACAATTGTTAAAAAGATTAAACAAATGCATCTTTTTTAGTTAATAAAACATAATGCACTTCAAAATGTCTGTTTTTTCAGTATATAAAATAACAATGAAAAAATGCTTCTGAATGTTTCAGAGTAGTTTATGATATAAGATATAAGTCATTCAACACTAAACACTACGCCATCTTTAACTAAAAAAATGAAATTTTGAATAAAACACATTTTGAAAGTCTGCTCCTCAAATGTGTAACAAAGTATATTTCTAGTTGCTTTTACAAAACTATCGAAATATTTCAAACCATGACTATATTTTAAAATTTTTAACATTTGCAGAGAGGGAGGGGAGGGGGGGGAGAGAGAGAGAGAGAGAGAGAGAGAGAGAGAGAGAGAGAGAGAGAGAGAGAGAGAGATATATACTTACTTACTTACTTACTTACGTTTACGTTTACGTTTACGTTACGTTACGTTAACTTAACTTAAACTTAAACGTTAAACGTTAAACGTT
>NW_012130077.1:1769135-1784437 GCF_000143395.1 Atta cephalotes
ATATATATATATATATATATGTCGTCTCGATAAGACTACATAATTATTAATATATTTCGAACTTTGCTTAGGCAAAAAACTTTATAATCACTCAAGATAACAGAAATGAAAAGAAAAAAGATAATATTAATTGATAAAAATTATACAATCTCAACATGTCAAAATATTGAAGACAGGGTTATGAAAGGGTTATTGATCGTAAAAAAATCAGAATGAGGAAAAACAAAGTTTAATTTATTATTCTTTGCATTGAACGCATATTTGTTATCATTATGACGTACATGTTAATATCAATTAAATTTCTTTTTCTGTCTGAATTTCTTAACTAAGTTATTCGATTTATACTTCAATCTATATAAAACAATTCACGCGCGTTGAATGCATATTTATTATTATTATGACATGTATCAACTTGGATTAATTTTTTATCTGAAGTTTTTAACCAAGTTGTTCGATTTCAATTTATATATTTCAATCTGTAGAAAATAACGATGTTTATATATGGTATCTGTTTTATTGCTGAAATAGCCGATTCTCTCTCTCTCCTTTTTTTTCTCTTTCGCTCTCTCTCCAGCTTTTCAATCCGCGTGTTACGTCATACCTTTAATCATACGATTTTAGAACTGTCCCATTCGCAAAATATGTCACATCGCAGGCTATTTCCGCCGCGGGGAAACGCGTGGCTGCCATAAAGTCATGACAATAATTTCGTGAATCATCGCCTCAAGCGATAGAACGGAGGAGACATAGGCACCGTGCCATGCCGTCGGATTATCGCATTACAAACACTCGGCGGGCGATTACGATTTTTGTCGCACGTTGCCTTCGCGTGGACCGACGCGACGTGAAGCGACGCGACGCGCGCGATTCGCTCGCGCAGCGAGTTAAGCATCGCCGCGATATAAACACCCCGTTTGTTGAATAAATAACCAACCTCGTAGCGGCGATCATGATGTTCAATTACCCGAATGGCTTGTTGCGGAAAATGCTCGAACAGCGAAATAGGCTTTTCTAAAGAGCAAATCCCCGTGATATTACTAGGGATAAAGCGTAAAACGAACAAGGCGGTTCTCCAAAATTTGTTTTTCTCTTCTGTCGCTGAAGGAATAATGAGAGAATAACGGTGGATTGACTGAATTGGAATTAAAAGCGGGATATATTAACAATTGATGTAACTGCAAGTATTAATTTAAATGAGATCATGTTGGCTTAATTAGCGCGGCATTGATCTCACACTCCCTCAATTTTTTTTACCGTAGTAGATTTGTAATTTTCTGTTTACGATGTGTAGTTGAAATTAATGTATCGTTAATTTTTTTAAGATCCGTACAAAGACCATCTATACACTTAATATTTGCATAAGCGTATTTGTATTATTTTCAACATCTCGGAATTATTCTTCGAAAAGCATCAAAAGATAATTACATCAAAAGAATAAATAAAAGTTTTGAATTCCTCTTATTTAAAGATTTCGCTTTTTTTTTAAGTGTAACATATATTATATATACTTTTATATTCGTTTCGATTTTTTGGGAGGAACACAATGAAACAAATTTTTATAAAAAGAAGAGATAGATTTTTTTATTTTGACGTGTTACTTCGAGATAGAATTGTACATATAAAAAAGTTTAAAAAGTGTAACATAATTTTATTCTCATTTTGATTTCCCGGAAGGAACGCAATAAAAAAAATCTTTATCTAAAAAAATGAATCTTTTTATCTCAACATTTTCTTTCTGTGTAAGATATATTATACGCCATCTAAAAATTTTTCTTAAATGTAACATAAATGTCTTCATCTAAAAGAATGTACTTCTTATCTTAACGTATTTCGATATACATCGTATCAAGAAATTTTACATATTCCAATGGAATAACGGATTGAAGAGAAATCAAGAGAGAGACTATTTCTCGAATCTGCAACTCGATATGCGTGGGTCCACAAACTTTCTGTACGATCCTGCTTGACGTCATTGAATGACGTCAATCCCGAACCCCACCAGACTCTTCGGCCTCCTCTTTTGAAGCGCGCTTTATCGCGCCGACGTAAGAAGCATCGTTGCTGCTGCTGCTACCGCCGTCACCTCAGCCCTCGAAAATTCCTACGACACCCAATACGATCGAACGAGAGATAAAGCGAAAGCGAGACAGAGAGTGAATGAGAGGAAGAGAGATATCTCTCCTCGCAAAATGCCACCGTGAAAACGCTCTCATATGCGTCTCTCTCCGCCGTTGGGATTCACGATTTGCGACCATTTTATCTAAATTTATCATAGCTTCGAAATTAAATCGGCTGACGGGGTCGGTTAGACGTTAGATTAAAACGATCATGTGAATCGGCGAGACAATTGCGTCAATTCAGGAGAGATATATTATATCATGCGTCGTTAATCTCATGCGAGTCGATTTTCACACTTTTATCTTCCCAGGTATCAAAATTCAGCCGATATAAAAAAAATGTTATGTTGACGATAAAAATAATATAGTGATATCCCGGAGAGGTAGAGTAACCGCATGCTTTAATTGATGAGACACATCAAGCGCACCGCTAAGTAATTAACAGCTCGCTCTAATGGTGAAATCTGCGGTCGAAATAGTGTCTTTGGACGAGTCGATTGTTACGATCTCGGAAGAGAACTCAAAAATATATACAAGATTTCAATTTCAATAGATTTTATTTTATAATGTAGCCAGAGGTCTTACTCTAAACACTTCAAACAAAATGTCATTCAAAATTGAATCAATATTCTTATCAAGTAACGCAAGTATCCTAATTGTTTTAGATTTTGCGAATTTTATCAAAAGTTTATTTGAAAAAATATTTTACACGCGTTTTTTTTCTCTGACAATATAAGCAGGTATATCAATTATCATACATTTTAGCCCCTCCCTCCCCCCCCCCTCCTCCGGCGTTGATTGTTTTGAAATTCTGACTCTGAGACCTCCATGGATTAAACGAAGCTTCATTAATAATGCAAATTCATCGTGAGACGTGAGACATTCGTTCTCGACACGCTGTTTCAATGACATTCACCGGTGTGATTTTAATTCGCCGGCTCACGTCAAGCTTAATCGCGTTACGTTGCGACGATTCCGGGTGGTGATTATGCAAATCCGTGGCGAACGTTGTTTTAATCGGTCCAGCGATTTGTCATTATAGCATTAATGTGCCGTTAATCGAGCACTCATGTTCGTAATTGTAATGAATTGTTAATATCATTAATATTATAAAATAATAATGTTACTTGTTGATTTAAATAATATTACAGCAAGAAAACTTCGAGTTAATTTCTTGATCTTTTCTTTAATCAATTCTCAATTCTACATGAATCATACTTATATTTCATATTAAGAGCTTTTAATCTTTATCACATTTGCTGATTTTCAAGAAAGAAAGGTCGTCTCGTCGTCTAGAAGAAATTCTTCTTTTTTATCCTTTATCTTTTATTGCATCTTAAGCAAATATAATTATACGAATATCTAAATGCAAACACGTAAAAAGTGCGTGTTTATCATAGAAATATTTGCGAAGAAAAAAGCGTCTACGGTTTTTTATCGCTTTTTACGCTTCTCGGAATTTACAACATGTCTTTTCTTGATGAATTATTACACATTAGTTAACTGATAAAGGAATATTCGAGCTTTTTATTTCTTCACGCTATATCGATCTGTTGAGACGCACGTGATATTAATCGTTATGTCAGCGAAAAAGAAAAACTGCCCCACGTGATACGTGCAACAACAACAAGGGATTTGATAAAAGGAGTTAATAATAAACGTGCATACTTTTAGAAATGTAAAAGCAAGTCGTTCTTAATTTATACAACAGCCATGCGAATGTGTATGTCCTTTAATTTTTCTCCGTCTTTTAATTTTATACTAGTGACGTAATGAATTTAACTTCATACGTTTTTATAAAATTAGAAGTAGCTGTTGCTGTTGCGTAATTAAAAAAAAAATTATGCCAAAATGCATATAAGGATTATTAATCGATTTTTCCGATGATTCATTAATATCGCTTATAATAATCACTTAATATGATACGACACAGTTAACATGATATATTAAGAATGAAACGTGAAAAATATATGAATTTTTGTTTCTATTTCTGGACTGTAGACTATATGGCATATTTAAATAGATATAGCTATACAAAAGAAACATAAGATATTATATATATCTTTTTAAGATCAAGTCGATCTTCTGATTATCACAGATATTTATGTAGTATCGAATATAATTAAGTTTAGAAACTAGAATATATAAATAACTATTTACGCACGTGTGAGATGTGTGCAGCAGGGCCGTAGCAGGAATTAATCTTGAAATTTTATTTTGTTAATATGATGAAGAAAGTATTATTTATAAAAATCGACTGTGTTTATTTTCAAAATTTTCAACCAATTTTGAATCCATTTTTTTAAAAATCGATCAAATACTATTTTTTATAACAGCATGTTTCAAATATTTTTATAAACGGAATTCAAATATACTTATAAGACTGACTCGAAACTGGATCAAGAATAAAGTTTCGTTACATCTCATTGGCATTTTTCTCTGAAACTCTTTATAAATTTTCCATCGCCCATAATTCGATAGCTATCGGTGGCCTATTTTTATTAAGAAACAAATCAACTTCAATTTGTTCCAAGACTCCGTACATAAAAAGCAAGCTCGCGGAAACTAGGGTACCCTACACATACACGTAACTTTTGTTTCACTATTTATTTACGTGCGAACAATGCAGTGCAAAATTACAGATCCCCGGGAAAACCAAAATGCATCTTCGTAATTTTCACTTTCTTCTCTTTTATCCGAAACATGCAGAACGTGTCTATGAAAGATGTCAATTACTGTACCATCAAAGTACCTTTAACTTCCTTTTCTTTTTTAAATCCATTTAACGTTTAATTTAATGATCCTCACGTTATGTCTACGTAAAATACGTTCTTTGTGCTAAGTAAAATAATATTACAATAATATTACGTCTCAAATATGCGTCAAAAAATTTGGTTTGAATATACCGGAGTACAGAAGATTCGCAAACGTGCAGAGTTCTTGCCTCACGAATCCCAGCATGCCGAAAGCGTGAATATTAGATACGTTCGATATGGCATAACAGGTCGTACGTATCATGCTACAATGTATGACATTACAGTGATATCACGTGAGGGCGCCTTCGTGAACAGATGCGATCTCGAGAACCTCCGACATGCACGACGTTCGATCCGCTCGCGAGCCTCTATTAAGGGGATTGTACGGGGTGACTGAGGTGAAATCTTTCTGTTTTTTTCCGGCATATTGTGCGCAAATGTTTCTCGACCTATGCCCTGCCCGATATTCGAATGTAAAGTCATAATGCAATTAGAAATTTGAACACTCAATGTAATCTTTTTCGTAGTATTTTTTTATTATTGAAGCTTTTTAGCTTGTGACGGTATTCATTGTAACATTATTTTTATTTGTTTCTTCATTTCCTGGTAACTAAATAGGATCTAAGGAAAAATAACGTTAATTAATAATGAAATTATATGTTTGTTGACAATAATAATACTTCACGTTACCAATGTAATTAAATTGTTTTAATTATATTAAAAGAAATTGTAATTAAATTAAATTACAATTTTTGTTAAAAGTTCTTATAAATCTATCAATATCAATATAAATCAAGCTATCAATATAAATAACTACAGTAAGACAATTTCACGATTATTTCGTTTCGATTATTTAAGTATTAATGACATAAGCGATGTATTGTAATTTTAGCGGAATACTCGTCATAACTATTTAATGTTCTCAAGCTTGCGTTTACGCAGGTGATGTCAAAAAAGAAAAATTGGGAGAATCCGACATGCGTTTTCTTATCCGAACAGATCGTGATGTGATAATTTATTTTTAATCCATTCGCATGTAAAACACGCGTGTGTAATATGCCATCATTGCACAAGCAAATCGTCATGTACATGTTAGAGTGATGACGTTTTTGCATCTCTAATGTCCCTATGGAATAATGCCAGTTGAAATGAGACAAAGCGAAGAATAATGATGAGAATTCGAGAAACGGTTGTTTTCATCTAGGAATAGACTAAAATGTGGAAAGAGAAATGGTCTTGCTGACATGCGGAAGATAGGTCTCAAAGTAAAAATAATTATATCTAATTAATATAAATAATTATATAATTAGATGTAAGTAAGCTAAAATATATTAATCATCAAAAGCTTTACTAAATTTTAATTCAATTCAAAATGAATGAATTATATAATGAATGTTTTTATTTTTTGTAATATTATAGTTCATAAATAGTAGTTATTTTTGTAATAATATAATTCATAAATGCTTATTTAATTCTGCTAACAAAAGTCTCAAGTTTTAGCTCAAGTTTTTAGTTTGAAATTAGAATTATTTATGCAGAAATATCTCGAAAACGCTGACGGAGTCTTTAATTTTTCATGTATTATAATTCATACGTCATTCGATTTTTTCATAGCTTTTGTTTGTATTCATGTATCAAATAAAATATCAAGAATTTACATAATTATGTCACAAAAAAAATCACAGAATTAACATGTGTAATTTTGCTAGCAAACTCTTATAAATATTTTTGATTTTTTGTTTTTTTTTCTGTCGGTCACGTCATGTTAAATGATACCGCGCGCGTCAGCAAGCTGTGGTTATTCACTATCGCCATTGCTAAATTATGATTTGGTTTCACGTATTTTGATATATCGCGCCAATCTTTTTTACAAGAAATACATTAGAATAAACTATTTCAGCATAAATCAATAAATCTTTCATTTACTGCTATTCAATCTTAAAATTATTTTTAAAATTAAATTAATTTAAAAAATGCTTTTTTTAAAAAAAAAACATATTTATTTAAAATTAATTTATTTATGTTAGTATAGTATAATAAATGTTTAAGGACTTCCTAAAATTCATATTTTTTATAAATATATAATTGTCAAATATTGATAAATATTTGATATTAGTTTATTGTATCATAAAAATTTTTAGTAGTTGTAATAAAGATGAATTTTTAGTAGTTGTAATAATTTCATAATACTGTTGTAAATTCTATTATAATCGCGCAAATTCGGATAAAAAACTTTAATTGGCAAGTACAGTATTTTGTTTTCAGAAAAATCATTAGAACCGGTTTTAAGCGTTTACTAAATTGTCTGGAAAAACAAAATTAGCATAGAAATATTGTATTAATTTGCCTTGTTTTCTTCAAATTGACTAATCTAAGTCTTTAATAAAAAGCAGCGATATTTTATACGTTTTATAATTAGTTTCTCGCGAAATCCAATGCATTGAAAGTTATTGTAAATAAAAATGTTTTGACTTGCGCTTTTTGCTTTAAATCTAGCGTTTTTTAAATTGAAATTAAATTGAAATAATAATGTAACTCTCGGAAATCTCACGAGTCATCGATTGCATCTCAAATTTGTGTACACGTTCATTGTTAATGCATTGTCCATGTCGCGATGCCCCTCCGAGAGTTTAGCTGTAACGATTTTCTCATATGGTGAGAAAATGAGTGAGCGAGCGTTATGTCGCGTTAGGCTGACCAGAGGGTGGCATTTCCAATTACGGATAACGTTTTCAATTACTTAAGCTCGTACAAAAGAGCTTTCGCTCTTCGTTCTCGACCGAGAGTTTTATAGAATAAAATTTACGATGACAAGCTCATCATGAATCTTCTCGTTTAGAGAGTACATAGAATTATTTATTGCTTATAACAAATATTTCAAACTATTTAACAATTACTTTTTGTTTAACAAGGAGATTAAATCGATTCAAACAAACTAGTAGTGACATCTTGCAGCGTTAAATCTACGTTTTATATAACAAGATTGCTGCAATAAATATGATAAATATGATAAATTTCGGTTAAATTTAATTCAATGTTAATAATGTTTGTATTATTATAATATCACAGCATATTTTGGCATTTCTAATTTAAATTTGCTATACAATTTTAATCAGATTAATATCTGTTATAATAAAGAATAATATAACAAATTATATTCATTAATTTTTTGTATACAAATTGATGAAAGTTTATTTTTGCTTTTTTTTATTATCTAGCAAGTTCTAGGAATAAAAAAATTATAAAATGATCGCAAATTATCATTGGAAGAGAATAAAAAATTCTCTACTATCGGTAAATTCGATTGTTATTTATAATTTCCATTTTACATTTTTCTAGTATAAATTTAATTGCTATAAAAATTTTCAAATTTTAAATAAATAAAAAATGTAAATTATTATATTATTTTTTCTAAATTATTATTATAAGTAATTTTTTTTCTATTACAAGTTTGTATCGCATGGAAAATTTATTGCGTGCTTCTATTAGAATATTGTAATCAAAACAAGAAAATAAAAAAATCAAAGTCAAAATTTAAAAATTTGAAATCAATATAAATAATCTATTGCAAAAATATACTTTAGGGAAAAGATATACATATATGTAATCGAGTCGTAGATACGTACATGTATTAGAAGATTGTATTTGTAATCATGTTAAAATATAAAATATGTTCATAAGAGTTTCAAATTTTTCTCGTCGTATTATTATTTCATATAGTGTATAGCGCCTTTACATTTATATTTTTTTATAATAGATATCTTTTATGCACTCTTTGATATTTTTAAATATTTATATATGTTTTTTTAATTCAGCGAACGGCGCGTTTGAACTTTCGCCGGCATCTATCGGAAAGTTGTAATGCGACCGAGTGAATCTTCGCTGCTTCAAAGAGTCGTTATCAACCGAAAGCGATCTATCCTACCGCAGATATCTCTTCTCAATAGGTATTATATCTTCGCAAATACCATGCGTTGCAAGTAGGTATATGAAGATCGATATTATCCAGGATTGCCTCGATATAGTCCATGAGCCCTCGCTGAAACGTTATATTTAGATGGACCCTTCCCTCATCATCGAGTGGCAGTGTGCAGCAGAGAAGCTCGCTCAATTGCCGCTGGAAACCGATATTAACATGGTTAACGATGCTCCTCCTTGACGTGGAGCATCTTTGGGGTGAAAAGCGGCTTTAAATACAATGTGAAATTGAATCTTGAAGATGATTTCTCGCGACTTTACATGCATTCAATTATATACTCCATCATATAGTGAAATCTGATTCACGTATTTTATTTCAAGTCGAGAGAATCGAGAATGATCTTTAATCAAAAAATATAAAAATTTCCCTTTATAGTTACAAATTCTAAAAGATAATAAAAAATAAGTTTTAATAACTTAGAAGATACTCATTTTCTTGGACTAATCTGTTCCTTGCTGCATATCGAACAATTGTTTGCAGTGATTATGTAATATCGCGGAAACATTTTCTATGTAATCTATATATTTGACAATTGTAAGTAGAAAGTAGATCAATGAGTGTAAATCAAATAATAGAAAAAAAATCTTATTTTCTACATATTTGTTATTATAATAGTAGTAATCAATAGTTCAGCTTTATTTAATATTCGGGTTTGACTTTGACATAACGATATTTTTTCCAGTAAAATCGGATTTTGCGTCAATTTAATGGTGCTATAGTTGAGTGAGAGACTGGATACAAATGTCAAATTTGAATCTCATTGTTCTACGTTGTTATTACATGCTCCGCCTGCAGCGGAGTTTCATTTGTTTTTCATCGGTATTATGCTGTAAATCCCTGTGCAAATTATAATCGTTGACGAGTCGACAGCACTTCAATATCATAGCATTGCTACCAAATGATAAATTAATTCCAGGACTCTAAGCGCGCAAACCGATGTTACCAATTACCAGATAGAAGTGTGTAACCACGCGCTTATTAATTGCGATGTGCGTGTGCAATATCGTTTGCGAATCGTTGAGAGCTATAACTCATATACTCGATGTTAAACATTAGAGATATGTTTGCGTGATTTTGATGATGATATGAAGGATGGAAACGTAAACGATCACCCCGAGAATTATCCAATGGGCTTTTCTGACATGTGGGATTCACAACTACTTTTTGTTAATATCTGAATCGAAATCTTACTTTCAATCTCTTTCAACTTCACCATATAAATCTGTTTTGATACTTAAACAATCAAACCTCTTTTAATATTACTTAATCAGTTTGTACTTAGAAAACTTCTTTTGAACTTAAAAATAGGAAAATTTCCAATAATTAAAGCTATTTACAGACTGAAGAAGCTCAATTCATTAGATTAGAACCTATTATAAATCTCTAGAGTTTACATGCGTATAAGTATACTTTTACATATAAGTATACTTTTGAGACTTTCACGGGCACTTTCTATACAGAAATTATACGTTTCGTAAGTTATTCGTGTCCAAATCCATTCTTAGAATGTTTCGTCAGGAGCTGATATCGGACTGCTCCTCGCCCTGATGAAGTGAATTACAATATTCATATTGAAACGTTGATATTCTAAGAGTACGATCAAATGCGATACTGCAAATGCTTTGAAGCGTTTTTTAATTGGTCAGTTTATAAAATTCTTTCTTCTAATTGGTCCATCAAATGCTTTAAAGCATTCGTAGCGAGACTTTGATCACAGCTTAGACACGGAAAAAAGAAAGAATTTAAAACCGGAAGAATTTAGACACGGAGATAATCCGCGAAACGCATAATTTCTGTATACTTTTTGTGTTAATACAGGTAATTTGTTCGAATTAGCCTTTCGTATACAATTCTAGCGTTTTTAACACAATTACATGCATTATGATATATTAAAACGCTCATAAAAGGCTATCATATATATATATATATATACGAATTAAAATAAAAAAAAAAAAAAAAAAGAAAATAAACTGAATATCGAGAGCATTTTCGAATTGATATTCTGTTGTTTAACGTTACCATGATTGTCGAGTATCGCAATAACAAGAATAATATTTTCCGCGTGCTCGAATCAGCCAGAAAAATGTGTCCGTAAAAGTATTCGGGAAAAAAAAATTCATATTGAAAGTATCATCAATTATTTGACAATTATTTTACAGTAGGGGAGACCGGGGCTAATAATAGGTTCATTTTTCAGTCTCGAATTTTTACAAACGAAATTAAGAAACTAATCGAAAAAATGAATTCTACAGTTACTACATATATTTGACTACCTAATAATATTTTAATAATAAGAGGAATATGAAAAACTAATATGAAAAAAAATTTATGTATTTTTCTAATGCATTCCATCTGATTTAACTTTCCCCGAGACTGGAGTAATTCGACAAGGTTATTAAAATAAAGATTAATGTATTTTAAGCTACATCTTTGGCTACATATTAATAAAACTTTTATAAAAATATATTTTAAACGCAAACATTAGCTTCGCAGGACAAAACAATGCTTCTTTTTGCAAAATTTATTCATTTCGTGCAAAAGCACGTCGAATGAGATTGGTCTTCGAGATTGGAGGGAACTAAACTTATAACATTTATCACTGAGGAAAATCTCTTTAAAAGAATAAAATTTTAAGTAAGTACTATAAGAGTCGTCACTAAATGAGTCATACAGTTCCATACAGGTTAGTCTACTATTCCCATTCGTTCATTTAAAAAAAAAATCAATAATATACGATAAAAAAACACATAAACGAAAAAAATCTGTTGGATTTTATTAAGTAAGAACTACATTTACTAAACAGAAATCAAATATCTCAGGCAATCATATACGATTATAAAACAAAAACTTTAAGAATAAAAATATTTACTTAAGTGTACGATTTTTTAAAATTGTGGCATAACTTCTATTATAGATGTGTTCGCAACAAGATATTATAGCTGAGCGGCAGTCGCTGCTGTGTACTCAGGCATGTTTACGCGTGTCTCGCATGTTTTGTTTTTAATGTAGCCTCGATTATTCTACTTACCTCTATAGTCAACTGACCCCCGGTCTCTCCTATTATATTAATTTATGTGATGTTAAAAAAGTGTGGCATTATAAAATTACGATCTACGTATAATCTTTTGGATTTTTGGTTTTTGCCTTGTCTTTCTTTTTCACAATTTTCTCTCATGTGATCTTTTTTCACATTTTTCTCTCGTGTAAAATTTTCGTCACTGAAAAATCGAGTATATCAAGTATCGACGCGAAAAAAATAGTTTTCCAGAGATGTTTGTTTCTTCCTTTCTGTAAAACGTTCATTCTGTCTTTGCTTTGGCAAATCTTTCCAATGCTTCTATTATTATTTATACAGTCAAAAAGAAATACTAAAAAGAAAGAAAAATCTTAAGTAAATTATACATTTATAATTTTTTATTCGTTAAATAGAAATAAAAACTTTACTTTATGTTATATAATTTTTTATTTTTTTATTCAAATAAAAGTTTCTTTCTGTATATATCTCTATATTTCTCTATATTTCTCTATACTCTTTGCGACGCAATGATAATTTTTTTGTTTTGTAATGATGATTTAAGCACATATACTCTTAAAAAAGCACATATACTTTTAAAAAAGTAGTAAAACGAGAGTTTATAGCGAATAAAGCAAAAAGGAAGTTTAATAATTTAATGGAAACCAAGAGCCTGTAAAATCTGTTTAGGGGTTCTTGAGCATTTTGACATATGGCTAGTACTTTGGATTGATTCTTTCTCTGCTCGATGAGAGTCCATTATGTCGATCACTCATTCTGTCAATCTCGTAGCAGGTCGTTCGATATTTCTATTATAGGTCCGAGCACAGGAGAAGTCACAAACATCGCAATCAAGGGAAAAAGAATGAGGATAAGAGAGAGAAATTGTGAATTGAGAAGCAAGTTTCACCTTTGTAGTAATATGATTTTTTTGTAGCTTACATCAAAAGTTACTATGTGTCCTCTAGAAAATTATATCAAAATTTTGGAAATTTTCTATAAAAATTTCTGATTATTTAAAAAATAATTGTATCTCTCTCTCTCTCTCTCTTTCTCTCTCTCATTATTATTTAACGCAGATTACATTATTTATATTTAAAAGAATCATTCATGTATATGTACTACTTTTATATCTATATAAAATGTAATATGAAATGCTTCTAGTTTTATACTAGTTTTTATTAACTTCCTTGTCATTTATTATAATAAAAAGAGTCTAAAAATAAAAAGATTACAATTAAGTCATTCTTAAGAATACTTTTTCTTTCACGACAGTTAGACTTTTACATTATTTTTCTCATAAAATTTCGTTCCTGCATTGCAGAAAAGTTTGTCTTTTAGATTCTATGCTATTACAAACGTTTCTTTTACAAGTTTTTGCGTCCTTGTCTCCGTTTGTAAATTTTAGTTTGATGATCAGAAAGAGATGTAGAAAGAGATACAAAAAAGAAACTTTAACTTGTCTACTTTCTTTTATTTTATTTTATTTTAATTCTTTTGTACTAATCACTAAACGTTTATTTTAATTCCTAAAAGTGCACGCATACTGTGTGTTCGTAATGTAATAAAAATAAATAAAATAATGAAAAAGTGAAAGTTGCAAAATATGTTTCCAATTTAATTTAAATAATTTCCATGTATCTTTTTAAATATTTGTATCGATGAGATGTGCCTGAATGTGTTTTGCACATGTAATATTTTTATTTTTATAATTTCCCTCTCACTTTTTTTTCTTGACAATTTCGATATTGTACATTGAATTTTAGAAATATCAAAATACCATATTATCACGTTTGTCCCATAATAAATAAATCATCGAATCTGCTTGTGTCGATATTTTATATTTTCGGAAATCTCACAAATCTTATCATTTCTTTCTTTTACTTTCGTATCTTTTGCAATTACAGTCGTAAAAAGATTGTTTATTATATTCGATCGTTTTCAGTCTTTTCATATGCTAGCCTGAAATCGTCTCCTTTAAAGTTTAATCTTTATATGTACAAAAATATTTACCATTCATTCTGATATATTTATGTTATTTATTTATTTATTTATTTATCGCTTGGCTGGACAGATTCGTAATAAATTTGAAACGCATCGACAAATTTTATATAAATCTTGATGGTACCGCGAAAATTACGATCGCACGACGCAGATTACAAACGTCAGAAGCAACGAAAACGAATGGCAGGAATAACATAAGTGATGATTTAGAATGACAAAGTTTTGAGATCGGGATGATCGACGTGGTCGTAAAGTTAAATAACGAACCTAATTCGTATTTGCAGTCGTAAAGATGTCGAAATTAAGTCGGCCATCCTATAAGAAAAACGATTTTATGTAGTTTCTTTAGGGAACATCACGGCGAAATGAGAGGGTCGAAGATCCTCTTACCGAGTAACAAGTGGCCTCAACGAAGTGCCCTGTAATCATGCTCGCGGCGCTTAGGTGTAAAAAAGAGGGCAGGGTCGACGCTTTTGCGGCCTACAAAGAAGTTGTGGAGTAAAGAAGCTGCTTACAGCAAGATAAATTCGCTTTTCGAGTAAAAGATTCAGCAACCTACACGATGTTATAATATTAAAAAATAAAATGCACAAATAAATAAAAATGAAATACATAATTTTTTAATTTCTCACTACGTAATAGTCTAATAGTACTAAAAAACATTTGACATTTCAATTGAAACGTGATAACTTGATACTTTTTAAAACCAGTTAAATATCATTGCACTTTTGTTGATAACAAACAATTAAATCATCCAGCACAATCCGGGATTAATCCGGTGATGCCATTACTCTGTGCATGCTCTCTCTCTCTCTCTCTCTCTCTCTCTCTCTCTACGTAGCAAAATACGATGGCGAGATGTGAAAATTTTCGTTGCGCTGCGCTTCGCTCTGACGAAACTGCGTATTTTACCCAGCGAACTCTCGCATAGCGAAAGTGATATCGATCGTGACCGCGGATACTCGGTGTTCGAAGCAAGCAGTCGTCTAAAATCAGAGCGCAGCACGGCGGTCAGAAGCGGCGGAGTTGCATATAACATCAGTGGCAGCAGCAACAGGCGACTTCTGGCTGGCACAGGCAAGAGAGTAGATCTTGACTTCCTTTCTCTATCCTGTTTTCTCCCTCTCTCGATTTCTCCGTCTTCTGCATCCACTCCAATTTCCATTTTGCAGGGAAATAGATGGACAAGTAGGAAGGCAGACAGGCAAGCAGGCAGCCAGACAGTCAGGCAGGCAGACAGGCAGGTTTCCACGACATTGCTTCTTTTTCCATGTATATGTGATGTATTGATTGGAGGCTGGGGCTACAGGTGGCTTTTCAGCGCTTGCGCTGTGCAGAGGATATGAATTAAGCTCCTTTATTAAAATATCCCATGAACTTAGCGAACCAATCGTTACCTGAGAGACCGTAGCCATCTCTCCTCTCTCTCTCTC
>NW_012130077.1:1784457-1800684 GCF_000143395.1 Atta cephalotes
TAAAGTTTAACGTTAAGTTAACGTCCTTTACTTTAAACTTAAATTAACCTACCTACGTACGTAACGTAGTACGAACTACGTACCTACGTAGAGACGACGTACGCTACTCTCTCTCTCTCTCTCTCTCTCTCTCTCTCTCTCTCTCTTTCTCTCTGCTTTTGTGTTTTTCTTCGTCAAATCCTTCAACCCTGCCAAAGCGCTCCCAAAAAAATACGTGTGATTTTTCGTATCTGCAGGGGTGATGAGACGAACAGATGTGAGCAACGCCGAGTGAAAAAGAAACCAAAGCAAGTTCGAAGCTTCGCGCCCCTCGCAAACGATCGATTTCTCTTGCTTTCGTTGCGCTTTCCGCTCGTTTATCCCGCTCGCTGCCGGAAGGCAGATGCAGGGCCGGCTATGAGTGAGTTGGCAGCACATCCCCGGGGATTGTATCAATTGAGCACGTTGCTTCACCAAAACTTAGCTAGGTATAAAACACTGTTCTTCAATAATATTTTCAATATCTTCAATATCAGTTTTTAGGACATGTGATTCTGTCGCGTATATATGGTTCCTTTTTAAAAAAAATATAGAGCACCCGAGGCCTTTCCAGAGATAAATAGGGCAGTAGTCTGAGGTCAGGTTGGCGCTTTTTTCGATACAATTTTACGTAGATATAATTAAATCTTACCTTAAAAAATCGATGAATTCGCATTCACAATCTGTTTATTGTAATAATATTGCGTGTCGATTAAACAATCATGTTGATGTAATCAAAAAATCCCAATATTAATTTCAATATAATGTACTTACTAATTATTACCTACTAACACAATACAGCCTCTTTTCATTCTTTCTCTAATTCTGACACATTGAAAAAAATGCATATAAAATTATCTAAATATGATTGGAAATTTTCTGGAAACAAAAATTTTCAGTCATATTCAGATAATTTTCTGGATCATATATATTTCCATGTAAAATTACATACACTTTTTTCAGTGTTCCAGAGTGCATGAATGCAACTGGTTCTTAGAAAGCCGTATTTTAATTGCATCTTTCTCTTTTCTTTCTTCTTGTCCGCTGGTTGGCTTCAGACTGTTCTTTTTTGTTCTTTCGCCTTTCGGGAGCAGGTGGAACGTCGTCGGCGCGGCATCCTAATGGACGAGCGAGTCCCGCGCGGACATGAAAGATTCACGAGTGGACGCATCTCGTCGCAACTTTTTAATTAGATGATTTTTCCGAGAACATAGCTGCGTACAAGGAATGCAACGCATAACCGATGCGTGGTAGCTTAATGACGGCAAATGAATAGTGGATTTTCCATGACAAAATAACGAAATCCGATTAGATTTAGCGAGAGCATTTTAGAGATTGAGAAAAAAATAGAAACGTATATGATACGTAGATTGAACTTTGATGGATATTAAAATTGAATTTTTTGGAATTTTTTTTCTCTATGGTGTATTCCACTCTATGGTGGAATCCATGTAAATACTTTTCGACAAACTTGAGAGTGAAAATTTAATAAAATTTTTTTTGTTACCGCGTGCAATGTTTCATATGTAACTTTACACATTCCTGACAATGAATGTAATTAATTAATAACAATTAAAATCTTTTCTAAATAATTTAACTTATTAGAAGAATAAGATTCTATTATATATATCAGTTCATATTTTAGAAATTTAGAAATTCAGAAATTTAGTTCAAATTTAATTCAAAAAGAATTAATCGCTTTAACTGAAAAGCATTCTATTAAAAGAGAAGAGTTTCGAATCTTGAATCAGGTTAAAAGAGAAAATTCTATTTCTTTCATTATTCAACGATAGATAATCAATTTTATAGTACATGTATAAATCACTTTTTTTTTGCTTCAGTTAGCCCTGGAGTTCACTGCATAAATTCGTCTTTAATCTTGTCGCAGTTTTTTTTTCTTTTATGATGTCTTCTAGCTGCGTTGCTAGTACATATACTATCGACTTATCTCATCCATTACAGAAGAATGCATAAGTTGTCGACCTAACGGTTTTAGTACCTTTTAGTACAATACTAAAGTTTGATTCATCGTACCGTCTACGTAAACGAAATTGCGCCAGAGAGTTATCATTCGCACCGCTGTATATTTGGCAAATGAGCAAATGTTTACGCCGCGTCTTGCATGAAACAAAAATTTAACGCTCTAGTTACGCAGCGTTTAAGTTAATCCGACCGTATATGCAACTCAGCAACTTAATTTTTTCCCATTTATTTTAAAAGTGCTTAGTTATGCATAAGTTATAAAACTAGACCGCACTTTATCATATTTCGTAAGACGCATTGTCCCTGAGAGAGAATTTTCTTGCGAAACAATTTGTATTAAGGTTATAGAAAGTACATCTGTAAAATAATTTATACACGTCTCATTTTAGATAAATGAAAAAATTGCAGTTGCAGTTTGCAAGATACATCCTTAGAGAGAATATTATAAATATCCTGAAGAAATGTAGAAATACATCTGCAGTTTGCTGACAGTCTTAATTAATTAAGATCTTACAGATTTACAATGTCAGTGTAAATGGAAACGCGGATATTCTCTTGGGAATATTATCGATAAACGACGACGGTTCTCTCGGTAGAATGTCATCAGGAACTTAATCAAAATAACGATCCTTTCTCGATGTTGTTTACATACAGATAAACTGCTCAAGAATAAAAATACGTACTTTTAAAAGATATAATAATAACAAATTGCATTTTTTTGTTTTCTGCTTCTCTAATTTCTTGTCATGTTTTGAATAATTGTTTAAGTGATAAAATTTCTTCGCAGTTATATAATTTCTTTACATATTTTTTATAAAGAAAAAAATTAAGATTTATATGTTTGACAAATTCTAATTGTTTATCGAATTTCAAAGAATTTAATTCTACTTTTCTCGAGGATTATGACAATGAAAGTAAAGAATTAAAATATATGTAGCTGTAATAAATCACAGGTTCAAATTTATCCATATTGCCGATTATGTTTCATATTATGTTTCAATATTAATATAACATTTTAAGAAAGAAGAAGTACACTACACATCAAAACTATACATAAATACAATAAAATTGAATTAATGAAAATTGAATGTCCAATGAATTCTTATAATGATTTAGGTTATAAAACTATTACTAGAATTCATTGCAAGAATGCATAACTATGTAGTCATATTAATGAATCCTGTTGTTGTATCAATGAATTAACTGGACATTAAGTCAGGCATTGATTAGCGATTATTTATTAAACCAAAAATGACTAAAATTTTTTTTAGTGTAATTGCGAAAAAGTATAAATGTTTTCGAGAAATTTACGAGCAATTAGAAGTGGAGGAATGTAATATAAACAATCATCTATAACGTAAAGCTTCTTATTAATTTTCCAACAAAGATCGAGTGCGCAATTTGTGGATATCGAAAAGTCAGTTTTGAAGCAACTCTTTAGGGCGCAGGCATCTCGCTGAATAATGCCAGTCATTATTTTCTTTCCTTGTACACGACCCTTCTCTTACAGGGGGAGCGGTTGAGAAAATGGTCGATTTTGTCTCCTAAATTACAGTGTCAGATCTATCATAAATGAGCTCGTGTGTAGCAAAATAAATCCGTTACAACTTTATGACGCCTTCTTGTTTTATCAGATAGCCACTTTATCGAGAGAACATGTCGCATTTCGAAGACGTAACATGATAAGCCACACAAATGTGAAATTTATCAGATTAATTAAATTTAATAGGAAAATGGTAGAAACAGCGACACATAACTAATGTAATTAAAAATTTCCCTGATGCATCTCGACGTACATTATTGAATGTTTAAAAGCTATATTACGAAGTATTTTGCTAATGGATAACAAAGTTCATTAATCTCGTACAAATTGAAAAATGGACCTTGCGAAATTTCTCGGCAACACCTCAATTATATTAGTGGAGCTGTCCCAGATGCCTATGGCATAATATTAAAATTTTTGGCGTGTTATAAACATGGGAATTAACCGCAATTTTCAAAGGGACATCTCGGGAAATCCTGCTGTTATCCGTTTTGCCTGTAGAATCTGTTTTCTTAACAAAAGGCAGTTACTTGATGAATTCGCTTCGTATTTATCTTTTATTTGTCTCAATCGGATAATTATACTGTAAAATATAAAATGTTAATTTTAATTTAAAGACTTTCTGAGACATGCAAAAATATTAAAATTAACACAAAAATGTTAATTTTAACATTTTTGCATGTCTCGGAAAATCCACTAAACATCTTTAAATTAAATGTAAGAATGTCATTTCGCACGTAATCTCTCAGATTTCACTAGCCCTCTCCAGATTGGAAATCAAAATCTCCTCGATGTATTTTGATTTCCAACTCGATTTTAAGGATTTAATGAGTCAATTTTGACACCACATTGTTAAATTTTGAATAAGAGCCTCGGAAAATATGAAACGCTTTGAAATTTTCAATCTTCATTTTGTATTGTTTCTTTTATCAACATGGATTTAATTTTTGTTTCGATAATTAGAATGTAGAAGCTTAGGAAATAAAACTTTGATCAAAGTTCAAAGAGATTTTATCTCTTCGATGTATTCGTTTAATTATTGAAGTATTATACATTAATAAAAAAGTTACAATGAATCTCGCCTTTACGGTTCCCTTAATCGACTTCGAATATATCAAAGAATATAAGAACGTCATTAAAATTAAAATTACCTTTTCTTATTATTCATATAAATATATAGAATTTGTATTAAAATAATATAATTTATATTTCTATTCATAATATTTTTATAAATAAGAATAAAAGGGGATAAAATTTATTAATCTGATTTTTATATAAAATTTTTATAAAATGATTATATTCTCTTGTTCTCACTCACAAAAATATTATAATAATATAATAATATAAATTATATTATCTATAATTAAAGAAACTCATTCATAACTACCATTTGACTAATAATTCCATGTCCTTTTGAACTTTGTATGTTAAAATAAATGAAAAAAGTAAATGTAAATACGGGTACCAGGTCGTACCATTAATTAATTGTCGACGTAATACTTGGTATATTTCAGGGAAAATATCCTGTGCGATATAGGCGTAGACATCAAATGCAATATCATTCGACGAACAATATCATTGTACAATTAATAATCAAATATTTGCTTACTTTACGCAATATTAGCCCTTTATCAGAATTCTCTTTTTGATATACGAGAAGTTAAATGAATTCATTTTTCGCTCATTATAGTTAAATATGAGAAAACGAGAGAAAAAGATTAATGAAATATACGCACGGTGCACATGAAACAATTGGTCATAAAATATTTTTTATGGTGTTATTATTAAACTAGAGCTCGAGGGATTGTTGCAGCGAATTTATGATATAATTTCTACTGTGTGCACCGCGCATACGAATTCGATAAAAATTGTGTATCACAGTACATTTATATCTCAATCGCTGGAAATTATGGTAAGCGTACAGAGTATAATTCTTTCCTATCAACGAATGCATTGTTAGAAATTCGTCGCACGGATGCATGTGTGGTAGTTTTTTTTCACTAATTTGTGCTATCGCAAAAATTATATTTTATGTTCGAATATATTTTTAAATGGGGCATTCGAATAAAATAAATTTTCAAATGTAAATTTTCAAAGAGGATTATAATAAAATAAAAAAAAATAAATGATATGCTATAATAATTCGAAGATATAATTAATCCTAATTAATTCTCATTATAATTTAATTAGTCTTTGTGAAATTGAACTCCGTTTAAAATTTTACTAAAAATTCTAAAAAAAAATAAATTGACGACCTCTATCCTCAGTCAAAATAAATATATTTTTGCGCACGTGCAAAACATTTATTCGTGTGTCACATTATACCGCTGCAAGCCCGATCCCTTCGCTTCGTTTTCCCAGCCACGTCCACCTATCAGTCCTGAGGAAAGTCTCATCCCTTCATCGGTCTCCAGCCACCCTCTATCCGCTCCCATCGTGTAGCCCACATTCAACCCCTGCGTCCCTTCTCTAGCCGTGTATACACGTAAACGCAGAGGGGATGGAAAGCACGTCTGCGCGATGAGGACCGGGATAGCAGTGAGCCTCTTTCGCGGGGGATCCGACGTGCTTTTCCACCCTCGACGACGACAGTCCTGCCGCATCGCCAAAACGTACCACACAATCGTGAGTAAATTTGCACATTCGCTGATCTCTCGCTCATTTCTCCTCTCTCTTTCGTCCCTCTTTCTCTTTTAGCCGTCTTTTACGACGATTCTCCGGTATCTTCATATCTCTTTATCTTCTTTCGTTTTACTTCATCATTTTATTTTTCTCTTCATTCTCCTCTATTTCACGTCTTTTACTTTATTCATAGTAATTTTATCTCTCGTATATCCAGTGTCCGCGAAGGGGTCTCATGGTACGCGCGTGGTACGCGAAATTTTCTGCCGTTTTATTTTCGCACCGGACCGGAAGACATCGGATAAAATACGCTTCGTGTAGTTTATGATTGTAGGAATAACGGAGATGATTGTAGAAAGCGACTTTAGAGCGTCGGTAATGTGTGAGTTATAAAGCCTTTCATTTCGTTGGTCCAATAGATTTACCGCTGTAAAGCTTACCGGAATAATCTGCGAGTTTACACTGAAGCGCAGGACATTACGTGAAACAATTTTACTGTTATTTGCCATCATTATAAAGTAGAAATGACCTTAAACTTTAAAGGAGAAATGATTCCAGAGAATGAGATTGGTAGCGAATTACGTGCAAGTCGTAAAACTTCGTTTCTTTGTTCAGAACTTGCTGCTGTTTTCATCGGCGGCAAGTCGTTTTCTTGATTGCTGAAGCATTCTTATAGTTGAGTGCTGTATAAAAAAAATTTTTATATCATTTATCATCGTAAAAAACTTAAAGATTCTTAAAATTCACGCATAATTGCATTTACTTATCTCTTCTAACTTTAATGTCATTATTATGTTTCTATAAAAAGTATGTTCGAAAATGATTATACAAATAAAGAAAAAACTAAAATTCTTCGCATCTATTTTTTTCTTTTGCTTTGCTCTTACTTAATCTTCTCTTACTTATTTAAGAAATTTCGTCAAGTTAAAAATTCAATGGTTTGTTAAATTATTAAAAGGTTACATAAAGTTTTGTAATAATTTTTAAATTAAGATAAAAGAAACAAAATTTTGAAGATTTAAAGAAAATCAATCTTCTTTTGAGTAAATTTTATTCGAAAAATATTAGACGAAAACTCTTTTTAAATCACGACGATGGATGAACGTGAAGTTTGTAGATCTTAAGTTATCGATCGTTATTCGATAAGTTAAATTCGGACAAAGTTAGTAATAAAGTCTTCGAGTTTGAAAATATTTTCAAACTCGAGTAACGATCATAAACTAGCTTTATGATTAGAAACAGTTATCTATATTCAATGGTTTGCTGCTCCTCTATTCTTCGTTCCTAAAAAGTTATTTAAAATGCAATAAAAATATCCAATTTATATTTTCGCAACACTGCATATTTTAATTTTTAAAATATAATAAAAGCAACGAAACAAAAATCGTATTATGAAAAAATAGATCGTCCAGATACAATATCAAAATATGACTAAAAGACTCGTAGCTTTTTAATGCATGCTGATATATTTATAAGATAAATGAAAATTAGTAATATGTAAATATACTCAACTAATTCTTCTTAAGAAGGAAAATTTATATAGAAAATTGTACACAAGAAAAATTGTAATTTAAATAACAAAATAATAAAAATGTATCTCAAAGGCTATTATTAAGTTTAACATGAAAGAATCACGAATGAAACGAAATTTAAAGATTTTTCATCACGCACATATTATAATACATTCCACAAAATGTTGCGTCACGCAATTTGGTCAATTATGGTGGTAGAATTATCGCGAACATATTATTACGCTATAACGACAATATTGCATTGATCGATGATGAAGAAATAAAGATTTCCTGCTTCGGCAGGTGCAGTCACAGTTGTTCGAAGTTCCGGACGATCAAGGAAACGAAGTTAAGACGAGCGCGAGATTGTGTTACGATATATTGAAGATCTCTTTCTTTTTCGCCGCGCAAGAAACCTGATCGCCTACCACGAGTCCCACTTTTATTAAAATTCATAAGACCATCTTCATAAATTGTGCAAGATATTATACAGAATGTCCCAAAACTGTCGGATGTCTTTTAAATCATTAATTTCTTAGTTTTGCAAAAAGGAACCGATTTTTTTAAAACAAGAATATTGAAAAAGATATTGCTCACTATATTTTTGTTGTTACAAATTTTTCTGAATTTTAAATTAAAATTCTATTAAAATAAAATATAATTAAAATTATAATTAAAAATATATGATGTTTTGTAGTATAATTTTTATTTCAAAATTTAATCAAAAAGTTCTAGTTTTTTTTCACTGATTAAAAATTAATTTATTAAGTTATTAAAAAAATATCTAGTTTTGGAGCACTCTAGATATACAAATCGAAAGCTTGAACCCCCTTTCATGATACAATGTTCCTCTGAGTATATCTGGATGTCAATCATAGTAAATATCTAACAATAAGCACCAAATCCCACTTATGTATGCGGCCGTTGTAGTTATTCCATAAAACAAAATATTCTATTAAAATGTCAGATATATAATCTGCATACAGATATATAATCTGCTCACATGTAAAATATTTATTATTTTATATATGTAAAATGTTCAAAATTTCGTAGATAATATATCTGTGGTTATATATGATAATTATATATGATTAACTCTAAACTATTATGATTGGAGCACGGAAGTAATTACGTTATATAAGTCAAACTGACTGTGACAAAAAGCGACGTTGTATTTTGTGTTAATTGCTTTTAATAATTCGTCTTTATGGCGAACAGACAAAAAAGTAGGTTACGCATGAAAATGGGAAAGAAGATTGGGAAAAACAATAAGCTAAAATGCTTTTAATATCGATATAAAAGATCTATAACGTTGAAATTAATTTCGATATTATCATAATAATTGGGGGGGGGGGAGGAGGGGGTAAAACATACGTCATTGATAGTGCTTAATTTGAATTCACCTTCTGTAACGAACAATTCATTATACGGGTATCAGCTAGGACAGAATATCATGAAATATTACAGGGCAGGTAGATATAATATGCATCTCTATACAAAACACGATATAGATTACCGATAATAATTGTTCGGCAAAATTTCATTGACGCAGGGGGAACTTTATGCGAAGGTTAAGCTAATAACCTAATATTATAACCTAATATTATACTCTCGCTAGGACTTTAAAAAAAGATCATTCGAGTGTTCGTTATTCCATTATAAACTTTAGCGCCTCACTATAAAATCACGACCTGCTTTGTTTTATATTGTTATTTGGAGATTTATTATTGCATAATTAATCGATTGATCAATATTTGTTTCACAATTTCATATTAAAATTACGCATTATTCCCTTTAACGTAAATTATTAATCTTTAACTACTATATTGTAACGATTAGTCAATTTGTTGTATATGTGCCTCAATAAATATATAATATAATTTATATCTTAACAGAAATTGGAGAATATTATGTATATTATTTTTCTTTAATTGCTATCTAATCTATAATAATGAATGAAAAATATTTTATTTAAAAATATTGGAGAAATAAAAAAACAAATAAATTTTATTCCATGTTTCGTACAATATTTATATTTTTTTTTACTCTATTGCAGCAGTTAAAAATTAACAAAAATATTTCTATATTTAAAAGATTAATTTGAAAACTTTATCTTTAAAAATGACGTGATCTTTTAATTAGGATTTAAAATTAGGTAATTCGTTATTGACAATTGAGAATTACAACAAAGGATGAAATAGATTCGTCAATTTTCATGAATCGTTGTATCGCAAAGAGGATATCGAGTAATACTATAAACAAGATCAAAATGATGCGCCGATGAACTTTATATCCTCAAAATGGATGAAACAGTGACTCTACCGATTATGGCTCGCGATTTATCTAGCTTATCGCTGTTTTGATCCGCGTCTATTTATTTTCCCATGCAAGTCATACATTTCCTCCAATGACACAATCACTATAATTCATATACGAGTTATTTTCAAAGATGGGGTATTTATGCCGCTTGAGACGAATGCAATGTATAGAAATAAAAGGTGCTGATGCTACTACGATTGCTGACGACGACGACGACGAGGACGATGAGGACGATAACAATAATGACGAGGTGCGCGACAATGCGGTGTATATAACGGATCAGTATCGCAATAACCTGCCAATATTGACTCGATATTTCCGTAATGCATCGCCGGCTCTCGATATCAATACGCAAAATCGCGGACAAATATTGACTGGAAAATATTATGTCGTCATAGTCGGTTGGATAACTTTATTGATAGATGAGCAGTTGAGTAAATAAGGATAACGTAATGATTCTCGGACGCGTTTCTCTTCGAATTCTCCTCCAACAAGCGATCATGGAGCATCGAGAATGATGCACGTAGCTTATTTTGAAGATAAAAGTCATCTGTTAAAAATATTTTTATGATAACATTTCTTACGGGATCTTATATATCGATTTCAAATAAATAATTCATAATAAGAATTGAAATCTTGAAGCATAAAATGGAAATTCTGTAAAAAGTTTATTTCTATGCTTAAAACGTATTTTTTTCATACTTGTAGTTCGTAGTTGCTTTGCAATTGCTTGAGATTTGAAGAGACTGCTTGATCGCTCTTGTCAGTCATGCCACGTTGCGGAAAAGTAGTGAAGTTTGTTTCTCTTAAACGAAAAGATGGAAAAGTGCAATTTATGACGCTCCTTTATTGCTCCTCTCTTCCTCCTCTCCTCATCACTTCTCGTTGATAAAGTATTTACGCGTAGATAGCATCACATAGATGGGGTATCGAAGCCTGCCGAATCAGCCGTGATAAAAGTGTAGCACGTGTCACATAAGGATTTGTTCCGGTGAATAAGCAGAAATCTACAAGGGGGACGAAAAGAGGAAAAATGCTGGTCGTGAAGTGCAAGGCTCATGGTATATCGGCAATTTATTCCTTGTTAGTCCTGCATCCTTTTGCAGCGTCGGTCCTCGCAGACTCCCTCGGGTGCTGGACAGAACGTCGTTGAATATAAATTTAAGGATTAGTCTGGCGAGACAAAAAAGGCGATGTTTTAGAATCGAGACGAGTTAAGCTGGGGGCATACAGACGTTTCTGAATATGGAAATATCGATCAGACAATACTACGAAGAGTAATGCCTCTGTAAATGGGAGACGCCGAGAGATCTGTCTGAGAGAGGTCACGTTACATTTGCGCAGAGATTTTTCATAGGCGAGGTAAACGAGGTGCTATGATGAGAAATGATGTATGATTCCTGCGTGTAGCATAGTGTCGATCGCATTATAGATTCTGTCACGTTTGCTCGTAAATTATTGCCTCGCGTGCTGTATATATTTTTTTTTTTTAAAGAATTTAGTATCTATTCGTTAATCAACATCTATGATATTGCGATGTTATCATCATAGTCTTTTTTTGCGATGAAATAAAATCGATCAACTGATCTTTTCGGTAGGAGAAATATAGAAGCAACAAAAAGAACCATAAATTATATAATATAAAAATTGGAAATTAAAATTATTTCCGAACAGTTCATTTTGTATCATTGTAAATTGTAGTGAGTGATAAAATCGAGTTATATTTCCTGCGGTACGCAAAAGTTTGTTTTCCAAAAATTTTCATGCATGCACATACTAGGTATTGTACAACGGCTTGTTTTCGCTTTTCACAAAAAATATTGACCATAACATCAAACATAATTCCATTCTTTTTTAATATAAAAGATACACAATTCAACAGCGAACATACCGCGGATTTACGAGAAAAGAGCATTACATGAAAAAACATACTTATTTTTGTATTTTTGTATTTGTGACAAATGGAGATTTCAATTTTGTGATAAATGCTGGATTTCAACGATTTTTAAAAATCTGTGTAGCACACTTATAAAATATTAAGACAACTAAAATTTTAATTAAAATGTTTTTTCTTTTTTACTTATTTATTTACTTATTCATTTTACTTATAGTAATTCTTTAATAAAAAATAAAAAATTAAAAGTTAAAAATATCTCATACATTTTGTAAAATAAAATATTTAAGAAAATTTTTCTCTTTTAAGTTTTTAATATTGTAGAGTTCTCGTGTGAAATACATTTTTGTTATTTTACGATCTGATATTAGAATTAAAGATATTCTGCTCGATTACAGGTCGATCTGTTATTTCGAGCTAATCTGTGACACATCCGGAAGTTTATCAAAACTGAGAAAGGACAGCCGCGTGTTTTCGTTTATGGTGTTTTTCTATAAATCTATGTGATATCCAATAGCACTTTATACCTGGCGAGACGCATTCGATTTACTGAGAGCGAAGTTGCGTTATACGCAGGTGTCGTATCCGGCGGTGGTCCGGTCGAAGTATTGTTCTCTGTGAAAAGCAAAAGCGAATTGTGCCCCGGTTTCGCTCCAGTATCGACCGCTTAGGCTCGTCACTATATCTCGCTACTATTGCAGATTCCGGTTATGCAATGGTGTTTACGACAGCTTCGGTGTTCGACCATAAACTCGGGTTTATACACGCAGATCGACGGCGACGGTAGGATTCATAAAGAATGACAAACACAATGAAACATGCGTTTCTACGCGAAATTATACCGTACGTGATTTGTATGACAGCAATCATAGCATCGTAATCATAATGTACTAATAATAATCTCAAAGAGCGATTCGTTGATTAAAATAAATCGCCATTGCATACAAATTGGAAAATTTGTGTTAAATTTAATATATTTTACGTGTTCCAAGCGGTTTATTCAAATTTTTTGTAAACTTTTATACAATATGAATATGTTAGAAAGTAACAAAAATGTAAAATGATTAATACAAAAAAATGTACTGATCGTACTGTAAAACCATAGTATATTAATTTTAATTGATACAATTTGAAGCAAATTGTGAAAGTATATTTTTTTCAATAAACTTAATTGTATTCATTTACACATAAATTGTGTTATTTATTATGTTTAAAGTAACACTCTGTGTCAATACAAATTTTTTAACGAGGTGAGTAGACCGTTTTTAATCATGATAATCTTAGACTGATTTTTTTATTACGATTGCCGATTGCAGATTATCGCGAATTTTGACTGCTTTTAAATCACGGTTAGATTCATTTTTTCTCTAATTTGTTATATGACGTCCAGCTTTTATCGCATTACCATAGCGCCTCCAAAGTAATCTTTCAAAAAGCAACGAGTTACAGGCATTTATGTAACGCGGATGCTTCGCGAGAACACGAAGTGCGAGTTGTCGCGTTTTCTTTGATCGGCGATGCGAGATCAAAGCTCCGTTCCTTCGAAGCATGGCCCTCGTTATCATGGCGACGTAAACACACACCTCGGCATTCTCTCGAGGTCGTTTTAGCTATGCATTATATACTGAGTAACAGCATGCCACCATGATAACATACATCTACGATGTTTTCAAGAGAAATAGAAAATGCTGAAGCAAATACAAGAACTTGCAATTACATTTTGCGGAGTTACAATAAGCTGTGAAAAGGTACTCTAAAATAAAAACAATAAAATAATCGGATTTAGTAATTACATAATTAAACGCGTAATTAAATTAGTATTTTCTCTTTTTTTCTTCAAAAATCAAAGTTTCTTCTGTTATTTCTGAAAATATGAAACGTTATTAACTTATATTATCATATCAATTATAGCGTTTTCTTATTGTCAGAAATAAAAATGTAAAGATTATATTTTGATAATTATTATTTATTGCCAGTCAAAATTCAAATTCACGGAAATTTCATTATTTCGACAAGAAGAGAGACGGGATTTCAGATTAATGTAAATTCGATCGATAAAGGGACCCGAGGTGCTTAATTGGCGCAAAGTTTTTCGATCAACCATGTAATCCACGTGTTCAATTGTTAAATGATTTTTGAAGCGGATACAAAGGTGCAATTCACCAGTAAATATTGATCTTTTTTCATCGAGGGAGTACAATTTTACTATTTAAATTCCAAAAAAATATGTCATATATATTGTGTTAAAAATTTCTATTATCGTACAACGATACTTTATTTCGCAAGTTCGCAACATTTCCTCTGTAATATACTGCAATAATATTCGCGTAAAAAAATGTGCAACCGTTATTCCTGAATTTTCTTGAAACGTTTCTCTCACGCATTTTTCGTAGCAAATATTCTTACATCTCATAATAAATAACAGAATTGTCCCATTAAACTAAGAATGTCATGCAATACAATGAATTGCTAAAAGTTCCACACATATATTATATTTGTTCTCGACACTAGTAAACATAAGGCAGAAGACACAGAATTATTTGCTTTCTATAGTTGTTCTTGCAACTCTTTAATTAATTGAAAAATAATTGCTTTTGTTAATGGATCATTTAAATAACCAAGTAAACGGGTAAAATGGAGGTGGCAGAAGGGATGCCGTGTGCCACTTGTTGTTCCGACCAGCCGCAGAGAACTAGAACGTTTTAATTAGTGTGTACGTGTCTAGTAACGAAGTTAGCGATTCCCGTCGCTTAACAGGTGCGCATACGTGTGTGTGTGTGTGTGTGTGTGTGTGTGTGTGTGTGTGTGTGTGTGTGTGTGTGTGCGTGTGTGCGTGTGCGCGTGTGCGTGTGCGCGCGCGCGCGCGCGCGTGTGTGTGTGTGTGTGTGTATTGTGTGTGGGTGTGTGTATGCATGCTGTGATAGACATTGACATTTCTCCTCCACGTTACACGGTAAAAAAGTTCGCAAATGCACCACCGATATGTAGGCGGCGCCGGGAAATTTATGCGTTTATAGTTAGAAAGAGAAAAATTATCGTAAGATGTAAGAATATTCAACGCATCATTATTTATGCATCATTATTTTTTATCCAGTTATTTTACGCATCATTTGCTATACTTTATCGAGTAAAGAATATAGTCACATATTAAATAGGCTTGAAAATAGTAATGTAATTTAATATATAAATATAAAAACTTGGAACATATTAATTCTCGTGCATAATTATCTTATCTAGATGTGATATAAATTTTTAAATCTTTATTTATCAAACTATAATAATAATAATAACTGGAAAAAGTTTGTGTTAAGCAATTTTTTAAAATATTCAAAATTCAATATTTAATATTTCTTAGAGTACGATAGATTATTATTCGCTAGGGGTTGAATTTTTTTCCTTTTCACAAAAATTTATTTCTCCTTATTTTTCTATTCTCTCTATTAATATCTTTTTTGGATGAAAGGATCCGCAAGATGAATATCTTCGGTATGAATGTCTTTAATTATTGTTATTAAATATAATCGACTAGAGAAGTTTCAACAGGGACATGACTTGCGAGACGCATTAATGAACTGTTACAGCGTAATTTGAGCAGCAGCAAAACGGTACATTATTTCCGCTATTGCAAATGGAAACGGCAGTTGCAGAGGGTGCGGCAATGCTTTGCCAGTCGCAAATTTTTTGCAAAGCGCTAATAATAATGTTTCAACAAACAAACACATAGGCGTTTTGGACGTGTTCGTTTTAATGTATTAATGCGCAAGTGAAATTTTATTATGATCACGGCTGTACGGATTTCTATCGTACAAAACGACATCCATTTATATTGGCTTCGGACATATTGACGGTAATCACATGATATTGTGATTGGAAATTGTCAACATGTCAGCAATGGGTATTCTCGAAACGTTTATTTGTCGCATTTACGCGCGATCATCGCGCTGTCACTAGCAATTAATCACTTCGTTCGGCCAAATTCGAACGGATCATTTAATTGCGTAATTGTAAGAGAATTTGCTCGAATTCGCTCGCAATAATCGTTACAACGTCACTAACATAAATAGGTATATTTTTACCTTTTATATTTTTACCTCTAATCCCCAAATACTAATTTATTATTTGAAAAAAGAATTATAAAATAATTATAAAGAAGATATATTAAATAATCTTTTAAATAAAGAGCAGAGTCTCTATAAAAATTATATATAGACAATTATAAAATTATATATAGACAAAAATTTACATACACACACACACACACACACACACACACACACACACACACACACACACACACACACACACACACACACACACACACACACACACACACACAC
>NW_012130077.1:1802822-1814501 GCF_000143395.1 Atta cephalotes
CACACACGCACGCACGCGCGCACACACACACACACACGCGCGCGCACGCGCACGCGCACACACACACACACACACACACGCACACGCACGCACACATACGATCCTATAATATATTACATTTTTTAAATAAATTTATTATATTGGATTGGAACAAAAGTTATTGGCACTACTTTATTTACAAAAATCAATACAAAAAACCTTGGAATATTACAAAAAAAATGGTTTTGTAGGAAAAATTTTAATCTTTCACGTTAGAAAGTTGAAAATTTTAACAGGCACATGACAAGTCCACAAAGTAAGAAGAAAATTTTATTCAGCTTGTTTTCTATATGCAAAAGTTATCAAATTCACATAAACTCAAAAGACATAATAACTTTTCAAAAGTAGAGATTTTATGCTTTAAAATCCTATTTTAAAATTTAAATTTCATTCATTTTTAACAAAGTTACATTTTTAACAAAGTTACTGCTGAATTTTGAATATATATTCAATTGATGTAAAATAGATATAAATTGGTTTTACACAGATTACCATTACGAAGTTTCGTAATGTGCGATAATGTAACTACTTTCGTATTTTTAATATCAATTTGTCGTGCGCAATTTTGCTTTGTTCATTATTTTTATAATTAATTAAAATATACACATTAAAGCTATAGGAAAGTAATATCGTATGTATAAGAGAGCATAAAAAGAAAACAAATTTTCTCTTTTTATTTAAAAGAGAATTTATCTTCGTATTATCTTTATATATATAAGAACGAGACACTGTCGCGTGCTTTTTAGCCAGTTTTTAAATTGGTTAAAAGGTCAATGGAAATGAACGAATTTTTCGTGAGGAAAACTGAATACAAAAATTTTAAATAGATTGCTAATAAATGTCTGTACAGTAATAAAAGAATGTAAGCAGAAATATCATATTTACATTTCATTTTTAGGTTTTTTTTTCAATTTATCGATCAGATACTTTTCAATTTCTGCGCTTTCGTTAGTCAAACATCGTAAAATAGAGAAATGTATCACAAGTATGTATAAATAATAAAAATATGCAACATATATTTTTTATAACATATGTACATAAAATATGGAGATATTATAAAATAAATTTCTATTTTATTTCTTTATTATTATTTATTATTAGATATCATTCGTAAAAATAATTTTTTTAAACATATAAAAATAAAATAAAGATAAAAATAATATTAAAATTTGCAAAGTGATTAAAAAATATTTTATTAGATATTTCATATATATTTCCGTACTTAGTTACAAAACTCTCTTTCTTGCTTTGGAATAATTTTCTTAATTATCTTATTTCTATTTTTTGCTTCTCTTCAAACAAAAGAATCAACGATACGAAATAACTCCGTAACTTGCACTTTGAAACTTGTTTTTTCGTGGCACAACAAAATTCAAGAAGACAAGAAGCTCGGTTGGCTTTCAATAGAATGCTGAAAGCGCAGAAAAGGAGAAAACACTGATAAGAAGAAAAGGAATCTTTGTCGTGTCTATCTCGATAGTTGAAGGTTATTCCTTGAACTCGTGTATTCCGATACTGATGTATTTTCAATTCATTGTTATAATTGAGTGCAATATCAAAGAAGAACAATCGAATAGCTCAATCGTGCATTTTTGTAATTTTAATCCCTTATAAAACCATCCCTTATAAAAAAGAAAAGTTCAACAAAAATATTATTGGATTGGAGGAAAAGTTTTGCAGTATCTTGTTAACTCAAAATTATATATACAATATTCGTTAAAAATGATCAAAATTTAAAAAAAGGCTTTTAAAGCTTAAACTCTCTACTTTCGAATGATATATTTTTTGAATTTATGTGAGTTTGTAATTTTTATATATAGAAAATTACGAGTTGAAAAAAAGGGAAATTTTTCCTCTCATTTTGTGAGTCTGTCATGTGCCAAAAAAAATTTGCAAAAATTTTCAACTATCTACCTCGTGAAAATTTGGAGTTTTTTTTACAAAATTATTTTTTAAAATGTTTCTACAATTTTTTGTTTGTGAGTTATTCGCAAGTTAAGTAAAAAGAAGCATTTTGATTGCTCAAAACTCCATTAAAAATCATTATATAGGTATTGCAATTAAAAAAAAAAACAGATTCTTAAAGCTGAAGTTGAGTTGTCTATCGAATAGTATCATACTCATTTTTTAAATGTAAAATATTATATATAGAAATTTTTTTTTGCGTTACAAATGTGATATTACTATCCTTATATATGTATAATCATTGCACAATGGAAAAAAGGACAGTATCACATTTTTAACTCAAATGTACATATACTCTATTTTTTTTTAAATTGACAATTACACCACACTTGGTAACATTTCAGCTTTAAGAATTTCTTTCATTAATTACGGTACGACCATTTTTAATGGAATTTTTAATGGAATTATGAGCAATCAAAATCAGAATGCTCTTTTACTTAATCCGTGTAATTTGGTAACAAAAAGTCGTAGGAATTTTTTTCAAAAACAAACTTTTTAGGAAAAACTTTAAGCTTTCACGTAAGTCGAAAATTTCGCAACAAATATATTCTGTATATAATTTTGAGCTAACAAAATTCCGCAGAATTTTTCTCCACCCCAATATTTTATGCTGATGACACAATAATTACAATAAATAGAAAATAAAATAGGACGTCAAGTAAATTAGAATATTATGATTATCCTGATATACTACTTTCAAGATTATTATTTAATTTGATAATATCCGACGATAATTTAATGATTCACAGAATAATTCTTATTTTTTTACTCGTTTTTATAAATACAACGAAATTCCAAACGGTCGGAAATTCCATCAGTTCTGGAATGCAGAAGAAGAGGTAGAGATGCAGCTTGTCGAGCTATGCAAGACAGTTGCACGGTTTTTATATCTGACACTTAAGCCATGAAAACATTCATTCTCTTAGCTAGAAAATAACGCATTTTGATGAAAATGCAGTTTCTTTTTATAACAACCCATCTGTTTAGTAAAATATTAAACAAATTTTTAATATGCAATTTTTAATATTAAATAATTATTTCCTTAAATTATCATCAGCACAAAATTAATTAAAAGTATTCAATCTCTTACTTAAAATGTCTTTTATATCGGATAGTATAAGTTATCGAAAAAAGAGTAAAAATCAAATATTTTATGTTCATAAACTATTGGAGAAGTATCACAATCTCCATATTTTTATCAAGAAAAAATTAAAAATTAAAAATTAATTAATATTAATTAAAATTAATTAAATATTAATTAAAAATTGATCAAAAAATTTAGTTATCGTTTAGGTATATATTTATTTTACAAATTCTGTAATTTATACATGTAGATAAATTACACTCGACTCGCTTTATAGAAAGAAAACGCTCGGAACGCGAATTAAGTCCATGAAACTCGTGGCAAAAACTTCAGGAAATCGCGCGAGTAAAAAGGGGATACGAATGGCGTTTCCTGCTCCTGACAAATATCGCGGCGATGTGTCAAGTACAGGAGGTGAACAATTAAATTGTGCGCGTGCACAATCGAGTTTTCGAAATTGTAACGGAAAGCACGGTGAAATTGTAGATACGTCTCTTTTTGCGGTTATGTATGTATGCGTTGCAATTATGTGCACGTACAATTATAGGTCAATGTGATTAATAATTGCCGTTCAACTGTCAAACATTTCACGTAGTTATGAAATTTTCATTTCAATGTAATTTTAATTGGAAAATAACATGATACATTCTTTAAAATTATCTATGTATCGGGCGAACTATATAGCTTAACATCATATGCTATTAAATACTTTTTGTTAAAAAATTCGAGAAATTAGTAAATACGTATATAATTGTTTATTTTGTATCTTGAAAATATTATATATTAAGAAACGAAATTATTCGTTTTTTGACAGTGAAAAAAAATTACATTATATAATTCTATGATTAACATTCAGATTAATACATTCTATGATTGTATATATAAATAATTAACGCGCAAAAATTTAATGTTTTAAATAAATAAATAATAACTCTAATTTATACAGAGTGTTAAAATTGATAATTGTTGGAACTTTGTCTTCAAATTACACATAGTACGCGCGTAGTATTAATGGAATCTGTACCTAAAAGTGAAAATATTTATCTTTTTCTTGTACTTTAGAGAGGAAGTATCATGTTAGATCGCGAAGTTAACACGTCATATTTTCAATTTTAGTTTTTTAGTACCAAAAAAATGTGGAAATCTTTTTTACTTTTACAAGAAACTGTATAGCTATGAAAACTACTACTAGAATTGTCATAATTTTTTTCATATTAATAAAACATCGTGCTAACCTCACGGATATTCAAAAGAGTGGATTCTGTGAAGTTAGTATGACACTCTATAAAATAATATTAAAAAATCTAGCATGATATCTACTATATAAATTCTGAATGATTTTTTAACACCTTGTATAGGATAAATTTCGAATATTCAGTGTTTTTCAAACTGATAATATATATCGGTAGAGAAATATTCTATAAAATGATTATTAGCTAGCAATTAAAGCTGGAATTATATTTTGTCGATAAAACCTGGATATTTTTATACAATTTGATATTTCGATATGTTTTAGAATTTCTCTGCTAAAAATTATTATATACAGCTTAACAAATCGATAAAACAACCATTAACATTTTTCTTCTTTTGCAAAAAAAAGAAATTTTATTCTTTTTTTTTCTCAGTTTATTGGTTTTCCCGTCCTTTAAAAGTTAATACATTTTCTGTAGTTAACTCTTCTATTAATACAATAATTTTTTATCTCTTCTCACTAGTATATGTATTTGACTCTAATGATACAAAAGTCTAAAAATAGTTTAACCAATAAATGTCTGACTTGAATAATCGGTTTTGACATGAATCGCTATCAATTATGGTTTACGTTTACGCGAATGGTAGTGGGTAATATCGTTATATATTGCAGCAGTTGCAACAGGGTGCAGCTACTGTACGAAGAGCTCCGTTTATGACCGTCACCGATGCGTTCCGATATGTAAGTAATTAGATACCCGTAGTGGACGATCACTGGTGGTAAAGCAAGTGGACGGGTATCGCGTGTATGCACAAAGTGTTACATTGGATATCTCTAGAGAGGGTTTGAGATTACGTTTGCTGTCAAACGATCTATACTTACGTACATGTTAAGACGCGATCGAATATCGATGATATTTGAACTAGTTGTTGAATTAGCATTTTATCGATTCTCTTTCTAAGTTTATCTTTTAGAGTATAACTCAACGAAGGTAGAGGCAAAAGGTCTAGTTAAAGCATTATTACATTATGGATGCAGCTAAATAATATACATCATATAAATGGTGTTTTGTAAATTTGTAAAACTTCTTCCTTTTCTTTCGGGCCAGGTAATTTTATCTATAATAAATTTTAAAGTGATCAAATATCTTGCTACTATTGAAATTTCTATTATTAAATTTCAAAATTTCCTTAACATTGCACAATATACATTTTTCTTATTTTCTATATTTTGCATTTGTTAGTATATGACATAATAATAAGTGTATTTATATTAATTTAATAAATGAAAAATATAATTAGCGTACCATGAGCTATTATGAATTTTTTATTGATAAAAAATTTACTATGTAATCCAATCTTTCACATAATAATTATTTTAATTAATAGTTAAATAACAGTTTGCAAGCGATGATTATTTGCATAGTTAAATAAAACAATTTGTGAGTGTATTATTGTAGCTTTACTGCAAACTAATATGCGAGTAAATGTACCGAGAAAATGTTATTTTACGTAGTTTTCTGCAAGTTTCTATTTTGAGTTATGTGTATACTCGATGTAATGTTTTTCATTAAAATATCCAGAAAATTCATTATGTATCGCACAACAGTGATGTAATGGAAGCGGATAATTGCATAGAGAATATAATATAGAATTGAGATAATAATTTCTTATTAAATTATTTGTGCAGATGTGACATTTAAATAACTACAGAGTAACACGTAGTAAAAAATAATAAAAAGTAGTTGTATCATTAGCAAGCGTTCGATTCAATTAATTCTAAATTAGTTGCTAAGGCAAAACATATTGAATTATCGGATAACTTTATGGCAAAATTGACATGTGATTGATGAATGAATTAGATAAGCCGTGTTATAAATCTTGTGATACAATTTCTATCTTTCAGTTAATCAATGCCAGATCGTGTTTATCATGCTATATAAATATAACAAAATTTACATATATCTGACACTAATAAAAATTACATAATCACGAATTCTATATGAAATCAAATCTATCGAATATATGAAATATTGTCAGAAAGTAACAGTCTTATGCGCGGCTCTGTCTATTCGCGACAACAGTCTTATCAAGACTTTAAGTTTGTACAAAATGAAAACCTTCGCTGTTAATTCCTATTTCAAAATTCCCTTATGCGAAATCTATTTCTACCTGAATAAAGCACACCGCGAATTTTCACTCGGTATCCATTACGCTAAAACAGAAATTCCGCTGTAAGGTATTAAAATATCGCTGCGGTTTAAGCACATTGTACATCGCGAGGCAACTCCTTTACAATTCAATTGCATTATTCACCAAGGTAACCGCTAAATTGAATAATTACCGTCAGTTTTTAGGCATAACATGCGAACGTAATTAATGTCGCCACGAAATCGTTCTCTCGAATTCTGCGGTAACCCTGTTATTTCGCGAATGCACAATGCAAAACGTTTTTCATCGCAATGGCTCTATGTTACTTTGTTAATGTACATGCGAACATTGCAAACAGAAATTAGATTTTCGATCTCGCGATATAACAAAAATCAATCGCAATAGATTACAACGCCATAGATTATTCTTTTTGTTTGCTTGTTTTGTACTGTAAGAAAAAATATATATCCATATAAAATTATAAAAGATAGAAATTAAATAATAGAATTTTAATTAATTTTTCACACTTTTATAAATATTTTTGTCATTAATAGTATAACTTTAATATTAAATATTAAATCGCGTCATCTGAGTGATATTATAATGGTCGACACATATCATAATGGTCATCTCTCATACTTTAACTGCTAATGTAGTTAAAAGTCAAATTTCTTAGATAACTTCACTTGGTTCTGTCAATTTACATCCCCTCCCCTCTCACCTGTTTCTTCTCTCGACACTTGGATCGTTATCTTGCTACGTAAATAATATTTCCTTGAAACGCGCATTCGCCTCGATCTCATCTTTCGCTTTTATCTCGCGATGCTAATGCAAATTCGTCCTGCGGGCGTTTATATTCATCTTACATAAATTCTCCATCTGGTTTCGCTTAGAATTTGAAACAAGCACCATCTACGAATTGCTACTCAGACTAAGGCTGTCCCTTTTTACTTAGAATTCAGAATCGTGAACATTCTATCATTTACAACAGGCCGGATTTATTAAAATCTTCTTCAAAAAAAAAAAGGGAATATATTGATATAATTCTACAAAATAATTTTTTCACATTTTCAGGAATGTTCATCGTAATTCATGTATATTCGTTTGCACATAATTCGTTTTGTATTATCTCGCTTGATTTAAAATAGAGTATGTATTACTAAATTCTTTCAAATTATAATTCTTTATAATTAAGAGAAAAATTTGAAATTACAAATAAAGACAAAAAATATGTATTACAAAAAACAAATAAGAGAAGTAGAAAATATAAGAAAATCATCTTATCTTGACAGGACATAAAAGCTTTATAATTGAAAATTTAAACTTGTTTAAATAATTTAATTTCATAATTTTTTAGATAAGGATAAAATCTGGTGGGAAAAGAAAATATTAATTTTATGCTGTTTGTTTGGGCAAAAGGTATGAATAGTCTTTTCTCTCTATATAATCCCGTATCCATTATATTCCTATCACCCTTATTTGACGAAAGCTTCGTTTCTTTTGCGTAGGCACGAACTCAAGGTTTTTCCGAAGAGATTTACAAAAATTTCAGGTTCATTATGCCAGTCGAAAGGTGGACAGAGGTCTTTCGATCAATCGATTGACACCCCGCTTATCGTATATCGCAACGACGCATTACGGTTCATAGATAATCTCATAGGCATAGGAGTCCTTGCATCCCACCTTCTCTCAAGCGTTTGCCACCACAAATTGCTGCCTTTGTTTTCTCTTGCCTCTCTGTACACCTAGCTGGCAACCCTTCTAACGCCCATCAAAATTACGCTATCGAATTAGACGCGTAGCTTCGGGCCCATGGCGTTTTAGAACCGACAAAGTTTCGCAGCTCCCTCCCTCTTCCGTACATATCGCCGAAGTGCACGTTATCGACTTTCCGAAAATAACTTAGGTCGACTAGAGCCTCGAGAAAATCGAGTTCTCTTCCCGGTGTCTCTACTCGGCTTGAAATGATGAAATATAAGAATAGAATATAACTTATAATATAAAAATAGAAAATAATAGAGTAACTATAAGAACTTGAAGCATGACAAACAGTATCGTTACGCGATCTACTGTCAGGAAGATTGATATCATGTTCCTTATCTCCCACTCGATCAAAGGGACTTCTTCCTAGACATAATTACAGTATTATAACATTTATTTAATACATGCAAGTTCAGTACAGTTCAATTCAACTTCATTTCAGTTTTATAATTTCAGAATAAATATTATTAAAAAATGCGATTATCCTTATTCTTCAGATAATTAAACTTTCTTCCTTAATTAAAGAAGATTTCTTAATGTCACAATTTACAAATTGATTCTATACTTATTAATTTCAATATAATAATTTGTTTTTGATTATTAATTTGCAAATTTTGATTAATTTGATGCATTATAATTTAATAAATATATATGTGATTTTTTATTTTACTTCTATCATTTTCATTCATCAATTTTAATTCATTACATCTTTCGCTCGCTTTTCAGAAACTTCTCATAATCATTTCAACCGATTTTCGGTTGATTTGCAAATCTATTCTAAATGTTATGTCAAAATTTATATGTTATATTCTGTATTTATATTTATTACTTTTTATATTAGCTAGCAAACTCAGTTAAGTTATGCAGAAAATTTCATTGTGATTTGTCACGGATGTTCGAGTGGGTATTCACGCGAGTCAAAGCGACTGTATATATATCTTCAAGTGATTGTTGGCTTCGCTTCAATCTTGAGAAAGCCAAAGTACATCTACCACCTCTCTTTTCAATCTCTTTTCAGCACCACCTGTTGAGAGAGAAAAGTCGTTCTCAAGGCTCGTCGATGCTTGAGTGTCAGTTACTCGAAATCGTGTCAGGATATAACGTACAGGATACTTCAAAGTTCTTCGACTCTATTATAAGAAATTTTCAAAGACAGATATATAAAATGAGAACGCCAATTAATAAATTAGCATTGCTAGAAATTAAAAGAGTTTTAGTTATCACAATTTTCTCTGTTTATAATTAAATAAAAAAATATTTTATTTGAAGAATAAAAATAATAGCATTTTTTAGAATATTAATTTTTAAAGTTCAATATTCAGTATGTAACGATATTTTAATTATATCTTGGTATATATTCCAATAGAAAATTTTAATAAGAAAATACTCAATGGAATCGTTTTTAAAGAATATAGTTCTGAACGTTTAAGAGAGAAGTCTTGTAAAAAATCTTGTAAAATAATTCATGAAGATCGCGGAAGAAATCTACATTCAACTAGCATATTAATCAGCACTTTAACATTGTCAAGTTCTTATCTAAAAAGAAAATGAAATTTAAGGTGTTGTTTCCGCGCAATTCGAATAGAGAAAGAAATATGAGAAAAGGAGCTGAAAAGTTCAGAATGTCAATTTACATTTAAAAATATGTATATGTCGTATTTAATTTTAATATTAATTAAAGGCTGGAAATGTTAATTTAGCGAAGCATAATTTCATGAATTCACGAGCCTCTCTTAGAAAATTCCGTAATTCCGTAATTCCGTATATCATTTCTAAAGCTCCATTCAAGTACGTTCGTCATTAAAGTGCGAACGTCACGACTTTATTCCGATATCGAATATTACGCTTTCATGTCAAAAGATTCATTTAGAGATTTGTCGATAGCATTTTAGGTGATTAGAAAAAGATTACGGCAAAATGAGTTTTTTTCTGTCTCCGCTCTCGCGTGCGATCTTCTCTTTCATGTTGATGGCTTCATTTCCGATATGATCGGATGCTGTTTGTGGTTTGAGTAATCTTCAAAGGACACAAGTAAACGAGCAAGATTTTTTTGATCGAAATCAAAAAATGCCATAGATTCTTTGATGCTTATTTTTATTGCTTCATACATTATCTTGATTATTTAGAATATTTCATATTATTATTTGAAAAGTATTCTTCAACAAAGTTCAAAAAGCAGATTGTTGAATTAATTAAACTATATCAAAGCAAGAATTATTTCTATGTGTAACATAATGTAATGTAATGTACTAATGTAATAATAATGTACATATTTGTGCGCTGAATAATGTAATATATTTGTGTAATATATTTACGAGTTATTTTTCAAAATAAAAATTCCTTAGATCGGGCAGATTTCTCATATTAGTGGTCTATCAAACCTTATGTTGCACGAATTTGAGTAAGCAGGAAGATTTGCTATCCACGCCAGTAAGCTTGGTATGTCAAAGGGAGTTAATCGCTCTGAAAATTTGCGTCATCCTTTCATTCAATTTGCGCTTTCTAGATTACACTAGAACTGAAAATCGTCATGATTCAAGGATATTCCCTGAGAAGCGAGAGGATCTTTCTAGACCCTTACTTTTTCCAGATCCATTACCTGTCATCATATTTCAAATGTAAACGCGTGTGCGACACTATTTAAATAATAGATTACAATCATACGACTTTTATGTACTTACTTTTTAAAGAACGTCAAAGATTGAATCATAATAATTATTAAATCCGTACTAGATAATAACTTTTGGATCACTGATTTTTGAGCAAATGAAAAAAAGCACAATGAATGATTCAAAGTAATGAATTTTTTGTGTGAAAAATATAAAATTTTCAAATATAAATTTGCAATAGCAAAATATTTTTTTCAACAGTTTCATATTTAAAATACAGATTCATTACGTAAAATCATACGCGAGTTAAAAGAAACATCCATCCAGCCATGCAATGTTTCGATATATCTGAACGCACTGAACAGGCCAAACATAAATCCGCGAATGAAATTTATTTACTACATAGCGATGCAATGTTTATATTATGTGTATACTTTATATTTACAAGTCTCGAGGCTATGCATCTTTTTTTTGCAACATATACACATTTTATATTATATAAATTATTCATCGGTAAATTGCAATTTTAATGAAGTTATCGTGTTTTTGAAAGTAAAGGATTTTCGTCGCGTTCCTGGAAAATAATTATGAAACTGATAATTTAATTAAATTTCGAACTTGGATAACATTTATAACAGAATATCACAAAATTCATCAAATGTTCTTGTAACCACAAATACTAGGAAAGGAATTAATTTTAATGACAATTTTTTAAAAAGTAATTAATTAAATATAAATATATTGCATATAAATATATTAATAAATAAATTATATTAATAAATAAATTATTATTACTTAAATTAAATTTTAAAGTATTAAAAATCAGTCTTTTGTATGTTTAATATATATATATATATATATATATATATATATATCTAC
>NW_012130077.1:1814521-1818089 GCF_000143395.1 Atta cephalotes
TTATATATATATATATATATATATATATATATATATCTCAAACATCATTTAGTTGCATTGTTTAGCACTATCATTCTTGTTTCTAGATTTCCTAACATAATGGAATTTTTGGAATATTTATTGATTCAATCTAATTGAAATGCGACACAGCAGAGGAATGGAATTTCGGTAATCGTATGCCCCACGTGATTTCCCTAAACCTTATGTCGCACGATAAATTTGAATAAGCAAGAAGATTTGCTATCCACGTCAGTAAGCTTGGTATGTCAAAGGGAGTTAATCGCTCTGAAAATTTGCGTCGTCCTTTCATTCAATTTGCGCATCCATCTAGATTACACTAGAACTGAAAATCGTCGTGATTCAAGGATTTCGATAAAAATTTCCGGTTGTCAATCATGTCCAGTCAGAAAGAAAAAGTTTTTCCCCAAAAAAGATTTTCTTCCACGCGAATCCTTCGAAGAGTTCAAGACCAAAAGATTAACTGGAACATCGACTACCTAAGGGAGAAACAATCGCAGGGAAATTATTCCACCGGCTACTTTTATTACCGCAAATATTTCACCCAAGGGAACTATTAGCGATATCGCGAATAATCTAGGCCAAAGTTTTCATTGGCCATTTATCTTGATTTTTGTACCGATATCCTGTACCGATATCCTATAGAATGTCCAGAATAATCGACTTTAGGTTTTAACGAATTTTTAGTTAATTTGGAGTCGAGTCTCAATGAGAATATGATAGAAAATGATTCTTTTTAAATAAAATTTTTAAGAGACAATTTTAATATATTTTATCATTTAATTAAAAATTTTATTAAAATACATTAATTTCAAATCAAATAAAGAATCTTACAGTAATAATTACAATAACTATTGTAGAGTGTAGTTTTGTTGGAATTGGTCGATGTAGAATCTCGGGTAGCGCATATCTGAGTAAAAAAAGAAGTGGAGAAAAGATGAGAAGAGAGACCGGAAGGATGCATTTGTGGTAGTGCCCAAGTAATTGAAGCGCTCATTCCACTGTATTGTTTGCCAGGCGAGCGTGTTCCCCTTTTTCCTGTAAATCCAGGCCGTTGATGAATGCAACGCGCTTCCGATTGAAGTTCAACCAAAACGATTGAAGTTCGATCGAAACAGAAAACACGAATTATCGCCCCGTGATTCGCGGCTAGCGAATGAAGAGACTCGTTCCATTTGGCGGATCACTTCCGCTCAAATCGCGAAAAATCGAGCCTATTTTCCCTTCTCGAGTTAATCAAATCGATCCCGAGGCGTAAAACGGGCAATTCTCGTACGTACATATAATGAATCATCGAGTAGCACTCAGCACGTGGCTGCGCGAAATCTCAATAAAAGACATTGGCTCTTTGTTTTTCCACATCGTTCCGTCATCCCATTTCATTTTTGCACCCCATGTTTGCACTCTCTCCTGCTGTCTCTCCACGACAGAATCGCCTGGTGCCTCTAATGGAGTTCCAAGCACAATAGCAGCATTGTTTAGTCTCCCTGCAAGCCTGTCAGGCCTCTCTCCGCCGGTCTTCGGCTGGCTCGGTTCGCCGAGGAACGCTTCGACCATGCCGGAGGAGAGAGAGAGAGAGCGTCGCCGTGCCTACTCCTGGTAACCGCCATCGGCGTAAATACAATATCGGACGATAGCTTCGCCGGGTATTCAATCGCGCGACAGAGAGCAACCGCCGTTGGCGTATAATATCGACCGCCGGCGGTCCATTGGCAGCGAGGAAATTACGGATTTTCCACAGGGATCATCTTAGAACCTCGTCAATTGCAGGTTTCTTGCTCAGTTGGATCAGCAATGTTCTTTTACTATTGATAGAACAAGATGAGTAGTGTTGGTACTTTTTTTCGTTCGATGGTCTGACTTTAACATTCTTCTACTGCCAGTAGTCTCGAACGAAACACATTAATGATCAAAAATTTATTCTAATATTTCTTTGGATAGTACTAAGTAAACATTTACTTAGAGTATTAATAAATATTTCTTCCATAAAAAAATATAATAGTTAAATCAAATAATTTTTATATTAAAGAAATATAAGTTTACATTTAATAAATACTTAGAACCATGTTTAAACAAATATTTATTAAAATTTCGTGTTTTTTGCCAGTATTTTATTTAAAGACCACGGAATCGTATCCTATCCTACGCTAATGATGTTCTTTCATTATTAACAAATGCAGATCAATAATACGAACCAATTACTTATTATTCGGCGTCCGCAACTGCATCGCGTCGATCTGGAATTCTGATTGCTCCAATATTCTTTTACTCAGCAAATGCATTTATAAACTGCACATATGTACATATCTACATCATGGATGAATTTAATCGTTGCGTAGCGCGGGATTTCGCCACGTTTAAATGCCCTTCTGCATTCATTCGTACGCATAACATGGGCTCGGCTTCGAATGAATCTCTCTTCACTTTCAACACGTTCGCGCTTGGTTTAATCTCTATTTGTTTCCGCTATGTTGATACTTATATCGGTTTATATTTTTTGTCCGACATCGCGTAAAACTGATGTAATACGGATTAATCGGAAATGTTCGTATGTCACGTTGAACATGCGTTTGTCGAGTGGACATGTAACGGCTCAACGAACGTTCCGAGATAGATTAACAACGATATTACCGAAATGTCATTATTCGTAGTTTTATGGTACGTTTGATGCGAATGATACTACTAGGGCGATACATAGACCGATAGTTTAAACAATTGCTTTCTTTACAAAATTTTTAATTTAAAAAACAATTTTGTGTTCTATTTTCCTGACTTCTGTGACATATACAATTAAAAAAAAAAACACCAATTAAAAGCGCAATAACCAATGTAAAGATTTATTCTTTTATGATTTTGCGTGCGTTGCATTTTGACTTTTATGTTTCAAACGAACCATGCATAGTAAATATCGAAATTTTCAAATCACGGGATTTTACAATAAAAATAAACGTAATATTGAGATTAAAGAAACAAAAAAAGTCACATTCGAATTGAAAGCAACGTCAATCACATATTTCTAAAAATTTTATTCGGACTTTGCGTGCTTAGATACATATGCACATATGGATGTGCTGTTTAGAAAGCATATCCAGGTAAAGTGCATGTGCTTCTGTCCCGCATGCATAACATTAGCGGAATTCATGAAAACCAGCACATTCTCGAGAAGTTAGTCGCGAATTTGCGGAAAGGAGGTTGCAACAGCGAATGTTAACATACACGCACAAATGTGATTGCATATGCGAGTAAACACATTCCAACTAAATTACTCCGTATGTCGCAATTATTAAGTATTCGCCAAACTCTTTGATTCATGTGTTCGTTTATTAGCAGGTCCGCGGAGTTCCTCAACAAGCTTCGAAACTTTGTGCATTCGCCACGTATACTTGCGCGCGAGTTTATTCGCTGAAGATTTTATCTCGAATTGGGAATTCTTAGAGGAAGAAGTTCACGATGTTTCATGATGCGAGAAGTTCGTCTTTACAATTAGTCTGCACAAGCTTTGATAAACTTGCCATAATAATATTCTCTCTCTTTTTCTCTCTCTCTCTCT
>NW_012130077.1:1819741-1842733 GCF_000143395.1 Atta cephalotes
ATGCGAGAAGTTCGTCTTTACTAATTAGTCTGCACAAGCTTTGTATAAACTTAGTCCATATAATATTCTCTCTCTTTCTTCTCTCTCTCTCTCTCTCTCTCTCTCTCTCTTTCTCTTATTTTTTCTTTTTCTCTATGCTTTCCTTCTTTTCTTCTCTCTTTCTTCGTTCGATTACGACTTCATGCTTGTTTTCCCATTGTAAGAGTGGACATTTTAATTAGTGGAGCGTGACACGAAGCGCAATGCGAGGGAATAATATAGAATTGCGGAAGAGCTCATGCGTGCCTCATTATGGTCCGAAGCGCGATATCCCGCGTTATTTCGCAAAGCATTTAATAAAATACGCCAGAGGTTTATGAATGCGTATGCGAAATCGAAACACACGTGTTGTGTCCTCCCAATATAATGTAACGTACATTGTCGCGCGCAAAACATTCGAGCGCGATGTAATCGAGCCTTATGTTTAAATTCATCGCACCTCTTGTCTCTTTTATAGTCATGCTCTTGCGTTTGTGCAGCTGATAACTGATTCCAATGACTTACGCGCGATTAAATGCAAAGGTAATTTGATCATTTTGAAAAAAGAAATATTTGAGCTGACTTCGATTAGTAACTTGATAAACAATACTATTCGAATTTCAAATAACGATATGTACACAGAAATTATATGAATATCCTACAGATATCCTACAGATTCTTCGGTTAAAAATGTAATTGTTATAATCATATTTATTAAATTTAATTTAGCTATAATTATAATTTGACTAGTAGTTGCTAAATTTAATTCTTGCGGAATGCAAAGCAATAACGCATTCTTTTCTCTAAGAAGAACTTCAGTAAACTTTTAAAGTTTCTTTTCTAAACTTCTCTTCTCAGACTTTATATTGAAGTGCACGTTTCTTCGGGAAAACTGTCCGATTAAAATCAGGTATAATTCTCTAAATTGTAACAATTTCAGGTACAGTAATTGAATTAACTAAATATTCAAAAGAAAATAAATAAAAGGAGAGGTTTGAATCGAATGTAAAAAAAAACGCATGGAACGTACACATTTCGAATTCTAAGGATATTAGAATGCGAATGAAGCGACAAAGGTCAGTTCACGTCCTTCGCAGTTATTTTTACCGATGGGATATCCGATATGAAAATAGAAATTAGAATAATAACGTCCATTATGATAGCCGATCGCATAATGCCATAATATAATCACGTATTTCTAATATTGGATGTTTCAGGATTACGAACATTACGGAGTACATGGAACCGGGCAGGAATGTAATTAAATGATCGCAATTATGAGCGATAGCGCGTCTAAATAAGCTCGTTGCTTTCGATTTGCTTAACGTTTCCGTAAGCCTTGTTCGTGTAAGAATTGTTTAGAAGAAGCCTCGTCATTGATTGTGCCATATCGGATCAAGTTGGCGATTGCCAATCGAAGATCTAAAAAAAATCTATTTTTAGAAAATATTTTTAATACTAAAACTACCAAAACAATTAGAATAACTGATTTGCAATCTTTTTAAAAATAAATTTATAATAGTACATCAAATTTATAATAGTACATTTTCTAAAATTTTCCATGACTGGAAAATTAATTTTTCTTCTTCGTTCCCTTTTTAAAAATATATGGTACACTTAAATAATAGAAATAAATCGCCAGTAGTTCTAATGGGTTAATGAAAAAGATAATGAAAAAATATGGAGACTCAAATTTAATGAATGAAAATATAGGTGATAAAATAATGAGGAAATAGTTTCGTGAGGATAATCGGTCAGGGATAGGAAGTACTACTCCATCATATTACAAGATAATGCCAAGGGTACAAGAGGTTTACGAAAATGCAACGTGGTTGATAGGATTAATTAGCTAGCAATGGATGTTTCCCATTATTTGGACGACTCGAATGTTAATTTTATCATAAAAAATATTTAAATAATTAATTACTTATCTAATCTGGATTTTGGGATGTCCTAACATTTTTGCGATTTAATTATGTGAAAATTTGTTTTGTATTCCGCAATTTGTAAAATTGAAAGACAAGCACAATGAAGTTTCTTTTCGCTGACAGTGATCAATATAAATTACAATATAATTTGATCTAAATTATTATGTCTGTACTTTCAAAATTGTTTCCGCATAAATTTAGTTTCCTCTTTTATAGGATAAACTGTGTACAAGTGGTAAAATATTGAATTCTCATTTTATAAATAATAAAATATAGCTGTAAATTGAATGTATCCATTATAAAATCAACACTCATACTTTTAAAATCGAAATTTGTAAATATACGCTCATATTGACTTCGCTATTTCGTACCGCCTGTATAGATTGTTTTATAAAGTTTGCATTCAACGTCAAGAGTATAAATAACAAAGTGAACAAAAACATTGATGTTGATTTTTGCATATTTCCGGTTTCGACTACTGATCGTTCATATTTCTAGACTCTGGCAGATTTTCGAAAAAAAGCAGTTCATTATAAATTCTTGTCAGCGAGCATGTCCCATTATTTATTACCAATAGTTTAACTATACGAAGCATCGAATTCTGATCAGTCTCTCGTTAGGAGCTCGTCTAAGAGAGTCTGATATTACGAAGGATGCAACAGCATAGTGCGCGAGTGTCGACCCAGTTACACGTTGGTGGTTGACCCACTTTCGTTTAACATCGCGTATACGCCCGGTTGGGCGTGCGTATGTGTGCTGTGCATTTGTGTTCGCATGAGAAACGAAGAGAGAAGTAGCCAGCCAGCTAGCCAACCAGTCAGCCAACCAGCCAACCAGTTCATACGCGGTATCGGGAAAGTCGTGTAGAACGATGACGCGCGCTTCGCTGTACAGCACCCGAGCACACAGGGCCAACAGGTTGTGCGCTCCCTTGGCTTTCATATAAATAGATACAGCCGGGATCATCCCTGGACCGACCGCTCCGACTCTGTTCTCCCCCCTCTACATCGTCGCTGCCGCCGCTGCCGCCGCTGCCGCTACCCCTAGCGCGGCCCTGAAACTACCCTCTCAGTCATGCGGCCTATCTCTCTCAGTCTCTCCTTATTCTCTCGTTCTCATTGAATAGCTGGCAGCCTCGTGCAGCCAGCGGCCTCCTTCCATTCTCGTTCGCTGCCTCTACGCGTGTTCGACCGCGTGCCGCATGGCATGAACGAAACTAATGTTCCTCTTTCTCGGAGAAAGAAACTTTTTTATTTTGATGTATTTCTGTATTTTGTCCCTCCCGAGAGTTTCTCGGTTTCAAAATACTAAAATATTTGTGAGTGCCGAAATATGTAACAATATTACGCTATGTAGAGAACGAGTAAGACTAGAAGGTGAATGTCATTAATACAAAAAGCTTACGTATTAGAAGTATAATAGAACTGAAGTCTAACAATAATAGCTTATTATTGGTCAGAAAAAAGCGTAATATAAGTTAATGGAATAATAAATTAAAGTGAAATGAAATTAATATGCTACTTTTTAATCTAATTGTTTACTTTATAATAATTATCTTTATTCTTTTTTTCTATCTTGTTAAGGATATATAATTTTATATGTTAAAGAGAGAGAATAATAGAAAAATTAAATATTCATTTATAAAATTTTTACATTTTAGACCAATGTTTAAAATTAATAATTTTAACTAACAGCGATATTATCAAGCAAAGGAATAAAATTCAATACAACTTCTTTTCAATTTCAATCAATTATACAAAGATTTTACAAAAGCGACATACTAGCCAGTAATATTCGATTTTCCTTGCATCTATTTTCTGTTTCATGGCATTCAAGAAAAGAAACGTGTTGTCTTATGGAGGTCCATAACTAAACCAATATTTCTGCTCTTTTGCCTCGTCCTTCACGTAACGATCATCTATTTTCTATCCGTTTTCCTCCGGAATCGATTGCGACCTACTCAGCCTATAAACGGTTCTGTATAATAAAGTCTGTCAAGTCGCGAGACGCTCGAGGAGTCTTTTTTTTTCTCCAAATAACGAGATAAACATTTTTTCAATTAAGTTTCCTCTTTCTTTTTACTGTTGCGCTTAAGAGCAAAAATTGGACAGACATAGGAACCATCTTAACGCCAACTTATGATACCCACTAATGGAACATTCTTGAAGAAACTTTTGCCATTTAAAATGCAGAAACATTTTTGCAACTTTATTCTGAAAAATTTACTTCATTTAGTTTACCCGACGAATTATTCAAATTAAGAGATTCATTTTCTTTAAAGATAGATTAACTAGACGTTATAATTTTCGAAGATGAGTTCCGTTTTCCAAACTATTTATAAGGTCGATTTAAAATCTGTTTTCTTAGAATTGTTTAACTTTAGAGATCATAATTAATGCTAATTAATTTTGTAATAAATATCGTTATTTGTGGATTTACATAAGTTAATCCTATAGTAGTAAAGAGAAAGAGATAATGTAATTGGAAAAATGTTTATCTCATTATTTGAGGAAACAAGAAATTCTTCAATATCAACTATATATACCTATCCATCTTCTCTGAGGGAATATAAAAGAAAATTGGTATAACATTAAAATTGTTCTTATTACATAATATCCGCAACGGAAACAAAAATAATCCAAAAAAATTTTCAACGAAAACTTCGTTTCGCTTTTCCAATAATTAAGGGGATCTTAAAGCCTCCTGTTTTACCGATTAAATGTAATTTTTATTAAATCATATAATTTTTGTATAACAAATACTTTTTTTCTCTTTCACCGATTCGAAAATCCTTTTCTAAGATTAAAGTCTATGCATTAATACGTGTTTGGGAAGTCTATGCCTAGAACGATCAAAAATTTCAAAATTGATATATTTTTTACATTTCTTAGAAACATGGTGTCTCAGCTATCAAGTCGTGACAACATTTGCTTGAAATAAATGCTTTGCAACCCGTACATACGAAATAGTGGTTCTCAGACATGTAGTTTACACGAACAAATAACGTCGAGTTCTCAGAATTAGATTTAGACACTTTATTGCGACGAATTTGTTTAATTTGTTATACGAAAATCGACACGAATGTGTGACTGCGCGTATCATAGGTTGCGTGAGATGTGATAGTATATAAAACATGTCGATGCGCAGCGCGATCTCTGATGACTTCGTCGGAGTTTGAGTTTCGTTTTAAGATCTCCTTAATTACTATCTCAAATAATTTATTAAAATTAAAAACCATAAAATATTCCCAAGGATTATACAATTTCCTCATACATAATAGTTGATTCATCGACCGGTGTGCATGATAACTATATACGATGATATTCGTTCGTCAACAGTAGTATGAAGTAATACAAGTGCTCCATATCGGTTTTTCGTCAAACTGAAGCACATATATCCATAAGATGGACATTGTTAGCGAATAGTGGCACGAGTAAATGTACGCAGCTTTAGAATACGCAGTCTATTTGTATCCTCGAAGTGTTCATTGGTTTTCTTTATGTTATCGGGAAAATGGCCGTTTCAGGAAGCATTGTTCGTTCACCGCTGCGTGTTTAGTTTCACGTCTCTCATCACGAGTACGAGTTGCGTGGTAATAGGATTTCCTATCCTATGTTGAATGAACAATTTCTACATTGATTTCACTAGTTGGATTCCTTTTCAATGCAAATTCACTGGATATGATTAATTAAATAACCTAATTCTAGTATAAAAAATAAAATAATAATATAAATTTTATGTTTATCTTGTTAAAAATATACATGTTGGAGAGAATGTTATTATAAAACAAAATTAGAGATATTTAACAAAAAATATTTTACAGTGATACAAAATAATGTATCGATACGATCATCGAGAGGATAAACGGTGTCCTGCATAAAAAAAAAAAACTTATTCCCATGGTTGCCTTGTCACTTGATGTCTCGTCTTTATTCTTCTGTTTCTTTTATTTCTTCGTAGCATAACATTTTTTCGCAAAATCAATTAATTCCGATCACGTGCACATTAATCATCAGAATACAACGACCACATGGCATTTTGTATGGTATTCCCGATTAATAAATAAACGACATGCGCTTTATTACATCATATAGGAATAGTATTAAAAAAATTAAACAATCCCAATTAAAAATTAGAATAACAAGCAAATTTTGAATAAAAGAAAATTTTAATAAATCATGGATGTATCCATGCGAAATTTATGTTACGCGACAAGTATTAAAATACTGAAGTATCGATTATATTTTCTTATTAAAAGTGTCGTGCCGTTGCTCAACATAAAATTGATCCACTTCGTGACGTTTCATTAATGATAGAAAAATTAAAAAAATGACATCTGCAATTTTATCTTGACATCGCACGTTTATTAAAGAGACGTTTATTAAAACTAATTACGACGTATAATAAAAATATATAGTTCTAAAATATTTAAAATAAAAATATATAGTTCAAAATTAATTTAATATTGCACAAGAAATACATTTTAAATAAATAAATAAATTTTGCAATATGAGTATTATTAAAACGATTTCATCATGCCTTTTCGTTATATCAATTTATACGTAAATTACATTTAATGTGCAAAAAAAGATAGATTAAAAAACTCGGCACAGTTAAAGTAATTTATCTATAATATTATCTCTAATTTATGCTAAATATTGTTGTTGAATAATAATTTGTAATTTCTCTCTCTTATTGTTATTTATACATTTTAAATAAATATCTATTTAGATTAATTATTATCGCTTTGCCTATGAATCGTGAAAAAAAGATTATTATATATCATATGTGGTAGTAACGTTCTCTCCTAGTATTTATGATTACATCTCCTAAGACAATAGAACGATACGTGCTCTCACCTCCTCTCCATCTCACAGCAAGATCCGCGCGTGCACGTAGAACTGTACATTGTCGTTATTCTCAAGGCGACAAAAGAGATGTGGCACGACCGTGGAACATCTCCGTTTATTGTTATCTTTTGCGATTTTGCGAGGTATCGTTTCATTTTTCAAATAACAATACTGCTATATCGTAGAAAATGAAAATCTTTAAAAAGGAATTTTTTTAAACACACGTAAACGCGATCGCGACAAATGCCGAAAAATATCAAATAATCTCTTCCTACAATTATTATATTACAATTAATTCATGCGATTTTTTTATTGAAATAGAAACTTGTACTGAAACAGTTTATATATTTTTTACTTCAAACATTTGCAATAATAATAAAAACGAAGAAGAAAAAATAATTGTATAAATTGTTTTATGATTTATATCAAAATGTGATGTCTATTGAAACAGAATTCTGTGCAGTTTATATGAAATGATAATCGAAACGATAAAGAATAAGATTATATAAATGGTTTTATATTTATACGTAGATAATACAATTTTAGATGATACTTAGATGTGTCTTTAAATAATTTAGCCAATTAAAATTATTATTTGCCTATTATTTTCGAATAAAGATAGAACGCTGAGTAAACCACCGATATCAAATTGAATAATTGAAATAAATTGATATAATTGAAATAATATATAGAGATCATAACGTATTAATACGTTTATTAGTAAATAGTTTGAGCTAGATAAAGCTAGATAAAGAGAGAATATTCGATTAGAAATGGTTTACCTTACAGTAAATTAAATATTCATATTTCATAGCGATGAGAAATTATTTGATGCAAAATATGTGATTTAGTTTTTTTTATTCGTTTTTTGATACATGTACAACAGTATATTCGCTTTGTCATTTGCTCGTCCACGCCTGACTACGCAACAAGATCAACAGTCACCTGTTATCACTGATACGACGAGACTTGAAGCGGCAGATTATAATAGCGCGAGACATTTTATGCATTATATATCTCTCGAGATGCGATCACAATTATCTCCTATGAACATTAAAATGGGCAATTATTAATATGCCGTAATTAACCATTGATTGACAAACGTTATTCTTTTGTTACACGATTTAATAGAGCGCATGCCACACGCAATGCACATCGAAGTGCGCAATGCAGATACCGTGCATTCCTCTTTATTGTATTTCGGTGATTAATACGCACGTGATTGAAATTAACTGTGTTCTCGTGAATGTTATATTGTGAGTGCGACAAAGGAACTTGAAAGGAAAAAGAGGAGACATCGAGGGACAATGGATCGACCATGGAATGAATAATTTATTATTATTGTTTCTCGCCAAATTAATCGTTCTAACTATTCGATGCGCGTAATAACTTTTCAAAATATTAATTACATATTTCGAGCGATTCTAAAAGTTGGATATATTCATAATTTAACGTAGTTGGTGTTACAATATCCCTCACTGCTGTGCATCATCGGTTAAAATTGTCTTTTTGTCTTATTGTAACCCTCCATCTGCAATCTTTTTTACCATTCTCGACTTTCAAAATATGTGAAAAAATTCGAAGTTATTTTTCAATTTCATTATTACATTATTAAATAAGTTTTTAACAAGATATTTTAGGAAAGACAATCGTTTTCTTTTATTTGGAAGAAATTTGAGACAAAAATTTCGCTTAGATAAAAAAAGATTCAGATTGCAAACAGAAGATTAATTCGAGAGGTGGGATATGTAAAAGTTGTAAATATCAAATGTATGTAAAATACGATGTAAATTACGTACATATCACTTCAGTAAAAATACAGACAAAGAGAACATCTCATGAATAGATAATTTATTTCTACGTTAAATTATCGTAAGTTTATTAATACGAGTTTATTAAAGAAAGTTATTAAAAAAAATTAAAAAAAATTATGTTAATAGCTATTTTTAATTGTCCGCATTTCTATTTGTGAAAATTTATCACTAAAGTCCAATTATCACTCAATTTACTATTAAAATATAATAATAATATAATAATTTCGAAACTTAGATGTAAAAAAATTGGATTACAAGGACCAGATCCTTCGGATTTGAGGTGGTTGATCTAGGATATAAAAATTAGCACCGTGGTTTTCCTCTTTTAAAGGCGATTAAGCATTTTGCACGTAAATAACGAGTGAGAAAAAAGTCAAGTGATTCCGCTGTCGACGGAAATTTAATCAAGGTGGGGAAATAAATAAAAAAGTAAAAATTAATTGCACCAGTACTCGCGTCGCAATAGATTATATGTTACGCCATACACATGAGCATGTATATATGTGCTCTCGCACATCGTAATCATCGTAATCAAAACTCGTGTTTCACATAAAAAAATTATATAATGAAAGAATTATGTAATTTCTCAATGACGTACCTAACTATGTAGATTAATTTTTAATTCACGTTACTTGACTTATTGGATGCAATTATAAATCGTTAATGGCCTTTTCTACTGACGGAGAACTGACAGTCAAGTTTTTGCGCTTGCAAGTGGCCGATCATAACGACTAAAAATAGATATTGTTTATTTTTTTATTTATTTTATTTTTTTAATGTAAATCACGTTTCCGTGATAGAAACAATGTAGATGATTTAGAGAATAGTCAATAGAAAAAGAAAGAGAGAAACTTATTCAAGAAATATTTTTTACATCCATTTTTTATCTGCAACTTTTTAGAGCACTTAAATATAATAATGTTGAATTTACTACTATTCTTGATGTAAAATTTATACAACTTAAGAAAAAGTGCAAGTATGATGTATATACATGTATACGAAATAATTCGTTCTTATATGAAACTTTCATCGTGTTTTTTCTTATTTTTCTTAACGTCTTGAGACATGAATTTTAATAAAAAAAGAAATAAGATACAATTTAGATGACAATTTACAAAGTAAATAAAACAAGAAACTCAATTTTTATGAATTATTTTTTCTTACATTTCATGATAAAATTTAAAAAACTATGTTTTATATTATATAATCGATCGCTACTACTTGCAACTTTACTGAAAAAAAAAATTAAATTTTAATAAACTATTTGTTTAAATAGTACCTAAATATTATAAAAAATAGTAATTAAAAACTTACGAAATATAAATATATATTTATTTGATACAAAATCATTAATTTAATTTAACTATCATTGAGTAACTATTTATTTACCATAAACATTTATTTGCTACTATTTAAATAAATATTTATTAAAATTTTTTCTCAGCGCAATAAAACATAGAATGTTCTAAAATTCGATTATAGCTTGATAGTATATTGGTCAGTCTAAATTAATTCTTTTGTTAATTATGAAGTATAATAAAGTTTAAAATTCAGATATAAACGCGTCAATGTATTTAGCTCGTAAATATGATATTTTATTTTACATTTACGGTTGTTAATACAGATAATGATGACTTGTTATCTATTCCGTTTCAATTGATTATAAGTTGTTCAAAATCCCTGAGGAGAATCAAATCGATATTTTCACTTAACTATGCGTGTAGCACTGAAGACGGATTATACGAAATGCTCAAGATCTGAAGGATACGAATCTCCTCTATGTGTTATGATTAAGATTGCGATCCTGAGCTCTCCCGGCGTAATTCGCTGCCACAATCCGTCCTGTAATACGTTCACGTATGCCTCGAATTGACATTCGAGACTCGTCGTCACTATAATACCGTAAAACGTTCTTCTCGTTTGCGCGACAAATTTCATTCAAATTCTGCATATGCGCGCTCTCGTGCTAGCAGACGCTGTCCTGTTTTTCTGGGAGTAAAAGCAGCCGCGACGCGCGTTCACGGCGTGTTTTTCAATGAGGAAATGCGAGCCATTTAAGCGCCACGTAAAGAAAAGCAACAAGAGAAGGTAAGACTTGTCCGCCACTTTGCTGCTGCTGCTATCCCAAACCACCCCCCACATACGTCAACGCTTATTTGCACGTACGGAGTAACATCTCCGGTTTTGCTTCTTGATATTGTGGTTGGATCGAATAATCGTAAAATATATACGACAAAATTCCTGAGTAAAACGAGACATAATAAAAAAAAATGTTAATATAAGTAAAGTAAAATATAGAAAAAAATAAATCAATGAAAAAATAGATTATGACATCTATATACCTTTGTGATATTCATTTTTGAAATTAGAATAATTAGAATAATAATCCTATACGTTATAATCACTTATAATTCTCGCCATTTAATATAATTAAATAAAATTGTTGATTCGTCGCAACGAGGATCACCTATACTACATTACTTGGAACGAACACGCTTTTCATTATGATGCATCGTATTATTTAAACATGCAGCTTGCAATTTATATCACCCGTATAAATCAGATAATACTTTTCACAGTTGCCTGTATTTTTTTGCACAGTTTCAATCCCAGATATTCATATTTATTTCATACGGAGATCCGAACGACCGATACACAGGTGGTCGCGTTGGCTGCAGCTAATAAATGAGAAACGTGTGCCATAAACTCTTGAGTTACATTAATTCTTGAAGATACATGCGATTTGTACCGATAAATATAAGTCGAATAAGCATATCCCGCAATAGTACTCACAAATCTAGACACGACGCACGACTATGACTACAAATCATAGATGCATATCGAATATTTGGTGCACGACTCAATTTTCATCTCATTCACGAGTCATGCGTGATTTGATTTATTGTCGAATCGAATTGTAATCGAACATGACAACGATGTAATCAAACAAGTTAATTTAAAGTCATGCAGCAGCTACTGTTAAAAAAAATATGCGCACCACTTCGAATTGATATTCAAAACGTCTGTATAATATCATAAAATGTCCTCGTCATAAAGTCTTCTTATATCAAAAATTATGCGGTATATAAACGGTAGAATATTATAGATGAAAGATTTACTTAATTAAATATTATCATTATTTTATTATCATTATGAAATACGTATAAATTTGAATAGCACGCACAGCATAAAATGAAAATATTCTTTTATTTTTCTCGTTATTTTTTGGAACGAAATGCGAAGAAATACACGTTTTCTTAATGAATAAGCAATCGGTGAAAAGAAAAACAGTGATTGTCACCGCCGTTACGAAATTGCGCCGTATCGATCTGCGCTCGCTCGTAACAATTCTCTGGGCTGGTCCGTAAATTGTAATTTTTGGAGAACGACCGCCATCGCTGCCGTGCCAAACCGCGCGAAACTTCGGTCCCGGGTGTATTTCCCATCGTGCGCTTTAGCTTGATGAAATTTTCTCTCCCGTTCCACATCCCACGCGACGGTACATTTTTCCCGAATCGTCAGCGAACCGTGAGCAATCTCCTTTTCCGTTTCTGTGAGAATATCACTCTATTCGTCTCTCATAGAGAGACCGTCAATGGTATCAAGGAACGTGACATGTAAAAATTGATCATAAAAATACACGCAATTAAATATTTTTTCAGGCCGGCAGGAAATGCCAGAATCGCGTTTGTTAACGTGGCAGCGTTAAACGCAACAGTAAATTTAACATGTTTCAGAACACGTTCGCGCGACTAGCCCTTTGATGTTTAGCGGCGGATCGTGCCATTTGTTTCCCCTTCATCACAATTTTTTTGTTTTTTTATGGGCGATACTCGACTGTCATTTGCAACACAGCACTTGCTCGACGGCGTTGCAACGCATGGACATGCAGTAGATATGCATGATCGTCGCAGTTGGAAACGCAGGCGAGTCTACATGGTGCATTGTTATATTTTCATGAACGAACGACATTCTTTCCACAGTGAAAGAATTTGAATATCAAATATCGGACTTGATAATTGAATATAGATAATTGAATATAATGATTGATGATGATTGAATATAGATATAACATTTTATTAACACAAAAAATCCGATCGATATGAACTGAAGAATAAGATTTCATTATCCATCTACGTTTTTATCTACCTTATTTACAAACTTTAAAAATAAACCAATTATAAATTTATCTTCAACTCCAACTATATTTTTCGGAATATCGTAATGAAAAATATTAAACATATAAAAGCAAACGAGACAAATGTAAACGCGAATAAAATTGTTATCGCGATTTATACACCGATATATTCTTTTAAACAAAATTTGCAAAAATCAATACTACGACATATACATTTCCAATACAATTAAATAAAATTTTTCGAAAAAAAAATAAATTATAATCAAAGAAAAAAGTGTATAAAAGAAATATATGTCATGTATACGTATATAATAGAAATTTAACGATTATCGAATAATCTTTCTTCTGAATTCTTTTAAAGTAATAATAAATTTGTCAATTTGCTCTCTCTTTTTTCAATATTAAAAACTAGAAAATAGATATCAAAAAAATAATTAAAGAGATAATAAAAACAGAGAGAGAAGATAGAACTTAATTATATATTCTACAAAGATTTCAGATGATTTTATCATAGCGCTTGCACGTGTACGTGCAATAAAACACTCTCTTATTCTAACGGCATTTAATTTTCTGAACTTATACTTAAAAATGCATTTAAAAATAGCAACGTATTATTGTACTCTTGGGAGCAATTGCGATTATATAATGATTTTACATTTATATGAAATTTGCTTTCTTGTAACTTGTTAAGCATAATAAAAATGTATAAACATTTTTATATAATATCTAATATTTAAATATTAATGCTTTAATAACAGTAAGTTAATGTTAATGCGTCTACGTCTTTACAAAGAGTAATGAAACTTCCATTTAAAAAGTAATGAACGCGTCATGCTCTTTTGTTCATCGTCCAAGAGACAGCGGTTCTTAGCATTTCCCACATTGCACATTGTCCCTTGAATTTAACTGACAACTCAGGGACGATCTTAATATGGAATAATTTCCTTTTTTTTTAAACGAGCACCATGAAATCAATATATTCACTTACGTCAGAAGTGTTCTTGATAATTGAAATATTATCATGAATAAAAAATGCTCATTCCTTCATAATAAATTAATAAGCATTAGAGTAGAATATAATACTATGAATAACGTGGTGATCGAGTATCCCTCATAATTTAAATATTTGACATCGAAAATTATGAGAAATTGTCGAGCTCAATAGTCTATGAGCAACAATTAGACGACGTAATAACACTTAATGTGCTCGCCGAAATTATTTTCGGAAAGTAAGATATTGTGGAATCCGTCGTAATGCGATAGCGACTGACCTAGTTTACATCCCTAGCCCGAATATACGTGCATATTTAATTCCATTTTTAATGCTGATAAAAAAAGGCTCTACAATTTTTAAATAAATTCGCGAGCAATTAGTATTTAATGCTCGAGTGTATTTTTTCAACAAAAACTTCTTTTTTTCTCCCATTGTATGCTTTTTTCGCGAATTTTATTAAAGCGATAGACATTTGGCTGCGGTGGTGGTATTAAAGTAGAGAACTTTGCTGGCGATATAATAAATCGACTTTTACAGTCGGGTTTCTCGTGAACTCTAATTATGATAGTAATCCTTAATATACGTTGGTCCGCCGTATGAAGACCTCTCACTTTATTGCGCGCCTACCAAGTTCTCTTTTGCTTTAACCTACTGCTTTAATTCTAAATTGGTATATGTAGTTTTTAATCCTGGATCTTAGTTCTATAATAGGAAAATTTTAGAATTATGTAACAGTGCTTAGGGGCAGAAATTAATAGTAAATTGATTTGAATATGATTAATTCATGAATATATTAAGAAATATTCGTAATATTTTTTTTCTCTCAAAGTAATTTTATTGCGATATGCTGTTTAAATAAAAAAATATGAATATAAATTCGAAAAAAATATTAAGAGATTCTTAGCGATTAATATTATGTACTTTTAATTCCTTTGTGCTCGGGTCTTGCTTTAAGAGGCCTTAAGTCATAAGTCGAAAGAGAGTGATTAAGTGACAATAATTTCTGTCTTTAAACTGTTTTTGCGCAGTCTTTATTGTCTGTAGGCTTTAACCGTTAGATTTAAGCGAATTGAGCAAAACCCAATTCTAAGGTTTTACGACCTAAGAGTACAAGTTCTATGACCGATATATGATAAACCGTCACTTACGCCTCTTAAAGCCTCTTAAAGCAAGGTTATGGACTTAGCGCCTTATGCGCTTTTCGGAAATATGGAGACGTTGGAAATTCTATTTTAACAGAATTATATCATTAATTCATTCATTAATAGAATGTAATATTGATGTTATTTTTCAATATTGCATACTCTCACACTCCGCAATCGCGGAATATAAGGACCAGCGAATGTTCAATAATTCCAACGGAAGAAAAGGAATTTCATTTGTGAACTGAGATCAAGCTTACCGAATATTTAGAAATGTTTGAAGTTCCGGACGTAGTAATATTTCGTGATTCTATAAAGAATTCGCGCAGCACACATCTCGCGCTTTAAATTACCGCTGGCTGAATCCCCTCGCTGAATCCCTCTGGCTTTCCATCCTGTAACAAAAAAGAAACGAAAGGATGTAACATTTCGAGTGCGCTTGACAAGAGGAAGAAAGAGAAAGAGGAAGAACGCGAAAGAATCCACTAATTACTTTGGTTCAGTCGACAATAAAGCGTTTCATACACGTGCGTTTCATAACGCGTTGTTGAAGCTTATCGTCAGATTCGTTAGTTTCAATGGCGGTAAAATGGTGCACCGTTACGCCAAACGGGTATCAAAGTAACGTCGCCGGTTCGTAAAGCTCGTTTAAAATTACAGCAAAGCGGCAAAGCGAAATGCTTCAACATCCGGTTCCCAATTAGTAATAGCGTACGACGAGAAATATGATATTGATTCAACGCTCCGGGCTCCGGCAATCTTTCATTTTGCATAAATATTTAATATTTATGCACGGTCACATGTAATAAGATGCATCGTGATTATAATTAAATCGGTACAAATCTTAGTAATTAAAGTTACTTCATTTAGCAGTGAAATATTAAGTTGCATAAAGTGTTTAAGTTTAATAGTAAAATTTTTGAATAATTAATTTTCTGATTGACGATATTTTTTTGTTCGAATAAACTTTGTTTTTACTTAATACAGGATCTCAATTAGAATCTAAATTATTTATTTACTATGATATACATACAATGTAGAATATAATATAACGTAGAGAGAGTAGAGAAGATATAAAACATATATGTGGAATAATTTTAATAATATAATATATTTTTAACAATAGCTTTATGGTACCATTACGATTTTCTTCATTGCAATATAGCTTTGTAATATCATGATGCATTATTGCACTTGTCGAAGAGTTACTGGTCCATTGCGGAGTTTATACAGATCTTTCGTATAACGTCAACATCCAAGATTTATTACACACTTAATACACAAAATCGATTTCTCATAAATCAAATATAATATTAATACAAGTCAATGAATATTACTTCTCGATAGTGTGTGTCGATCAGTCTAGATACTCTAGGTAAAATAGTTCGTTTCATAGCTAAAAAACATCGTTGAAAAATTACGCGAGAAAAATATTTTTCGTTATTTTTATATTTTATTGTTATATTTTAATGATTCCATTTTAATAATTTGGATGCAGACGGAGGTTTAGAGCTATAATCATCAGATTAAAACTTCACGTTCCGATGTATATGTAATTGCGGCACAGAATATTAATGAAACATGAGACAGATAAAGACTCGTTTGATCATAATTACAAAATTATCTTGCGCTAAATATTTGAAAACTGCGTCAATATTTTGCATAGCTTGAAGTTTCGGTAAATTTAAATTTATATATGTTATGAGATAATTATATACATTATACTCTTTTCATTTAATTACACGTAAAGGAAAGTTTACAAATGCATTGCATTTTGATTATTTGAGATAACACACATAGAATAATTCGCTTTATCAATTGGTTTTTCAGTCCAATAACTAATTTTCACTTTCTATCGGCTTCACGTTAAGCATCTATTCTAACTCAATCCTTCTTCAGAAGCTTTTTAAAATTTCCATAAATCGATAAAATCAGATAGAGAGCATTAGCATTTTTTGTTTCTTCGAAGGGTGCAAACTTTCATCGAGAGCGATTTACAAACTCTTCCAGTTATTAACTTTCTAAAATTTGACTAAAATTTTGCAAAACAACCTTTTTATAAAAATAAAATTTTTAATCCACTATACTGCTTAAATATTACTTATAAGATCACAAAAGCATCATGCTTTCCCTAATTAAATATAAAACGATAAATTAATAAATAATCCCTAATATAATAGGAAAGAATCTAGAAATTCATGTCTAAATGCTTAAAAATGAAAATTTTATGAAAAATATATTATAGTAAAAAAATTAAAAATACAACATTAAGATAAAAAATTCATTTTTCAACGAAACATCCGTGATAATATTTACTCGCGTTAGATTAGATATAAAGATTGTTAATAAGATAATTAGCTTCAAAATTGATATTAATTTCACTTGATGGGAAGACTATCAGCTCTAGATTCAATGTCAATATCCCAGTTTCATTTCATCTCTCTGTAATTTTTGATCGTCAGGCAAAATTTATCCGGAAATTGCCATCTTCCTGCTTCGGTAAGGGGCGAGCTGGATCTGGTTTGCCGGGTTTCCGCATTTGGCGAGACAAGCTATCGAAATCGTTTTTTATTATCCTATAACATTCGCTTTTCAGGGAGAAAGATTTGATAGGAGCATTAAAAGGGTGAAAAAAAATTGAGAAATGATTGTATCATTCCGATAAAGAGTTTCTAAAAATCGATACTAACAATCCTGTTACAAAAAGTATTCTTGGATTTAGTGGCAATCATATAGCAATGCTATTCATTTTACAAATAAACTATTTTTCTATATTCAGTTGATATCAAAAGCATGTATATATAATCAGGCATTTTAAATATTGATAAAGAGTAGTATTAAAATAATGAAAAATGATAGTAAAATGATAATAAAAGATATTGTGATTGAAGCTATAATAATAAAATGTTACATTTATATTTAATATATATTTTAGACGAGATAATTTTATTTAAAATTCGTAAAATAAAATTAATTAAAGATTAATTAGATTAAATAAATATTAATTAATTAAAATAGGTAGTATAAAAAAGTACTTTTTTTATTCGGAATTATAATTTAGGAAATCGAAATTTATTAAATTATATATTAAAATTTATTAAATTATACATTAAATATTAATATTAAATATAAATATTAAATTAGAAAAATGTATTTTATGACGATATCTATTGGATTTTCACCGAGATATAAGATAAAAAATTGTCATCTTCCTGAATATGCAAACATTAATTCTCCACGGCTATCAAAATTGCAACTGTTGTGTTTGTAAATTATTTACTAGGTTAATGAAAATTTGTATTTAATTTAATTTTCTATAACAACTGGTGTAATTTTGAGCAAATTGCAAAATTTAATAAACGTAATATAAAATTAGATGTGTCAGTAGAATTCATTTTATATCATGATAAATATTAAGCAAAAAACTATGCAAATAAGCTAAAAATGTGAAAGAATTCTTCCTTATCTTTTTTATCATGTTTGATAAATGGACGAGTTCGATGTAACATTTGTTGGTGGCACGTTTATTGTCTCTTTCAATAGGCATATGGTCAATAATCAATAGAGCAAACTGTTGATTCTGACCCGGATAGCTATGACTACGGATTTTATGTTGGCGTGAGGCGAATTAAAGGAATCTATCGATTTCGAGCGCTATCGATCTGTTTACACAAAAATACAAGCTTACAAGGAATGTGAAATAGACGGAGAATGCAAAAGTTTCATTCAATATCGATTATTAAAATATTTCATCTTCTCTTTCGGAATAACCTTTCATATTTTTTTTAATATTAATAATTTTTTATAATAATACTCAAATATTTCATTCACTTATAAATATACGCGCATTCAAAAATTAGAAAACGATACTTTTGTGGACTGCATTATGTATAAAAAAAAAATTTCTCCTTTTTTCTAATGACAAATAGTATTGAATATATAAATATTAAGTTAGATAAAAAATTCGTAACTTTAAACTTCAAGTAGCTATAATTTTTTAAAAATTAATGAAATTTAAATTTAAAAAAGGGGGTTTTAAAATTTAAAATTTTTATTTTCAAAAGTTTATTGTGTCTTTTGAGTTTTTATGAATTTTGTAACTTTCACATATCGCAGAAAATTATGTGTTAAAAAAAATGAAAAATTTTCTTCTCACTTTGTAGGTCTGTCACGTGTCCAAAAACTTGAAAAGAAAATTTTCATCTATCTAAAATGAACGTTTAAAGTTTTCCTTACAAAATCATTTTTTAAAAGTGTTTCTAGATTTTTAGTTATTGCAATATCACGAATTAAGTAAAAGGAGCAGTTTAACTTTGCTCGTAATTCCATAAAAAATCATCAACTGAAAATTAAAAAAAAATACAGATTTTTTAAGCTGAACATGTAGACATACAAATGAAAAAAGCGCTATGAACTAACTTCTGTACTAACTTAACTATACTAACTTAAGCTTCTGTACTAACTTAATAACAATCGGAAATAGTTTCATTTTCGATATCAGAAAGCATGTAACATGTGAGATTAATTAATATTAAATGAAATATGAGAACAAATTAATCAAAATGCAAATAACGTTTATGTATATCATGAAGTTACGCGTAACGTAATTTTGTGTATATGAATGTATATGTGTGTGTGTGTGCACGCAATCCTGATCTTTCGACAAGATGTGTGAACTTACTCGAAACCTGTAAATTTCATCAGCACACGGAGAGAGAAGATAATATCACCACCATGACGATAATCATTTTACGAGAAACTTCGAGTTTGACATAGCGATATGATGCTTTCACATTTAAGGGGATCCTAAAGCCTCCTGTTTTACCGATTAAATCATGTAATTTTTGTATAACAAATATTTTTTTTTCTTTCACCGATTCAAAAATCCTTTTTCAAAATTAAAATATTGGGTTGTCCGGAAAGTTCGTGCCGATTTTGAAGGAAAATTGAAACGCAGAAGATTTAAATTTTAGTATACATTTATTAAATTATATAGGTTAGTCGGCACGAATTTTCCACGAATTGGGGGACAATCCAATATATGCATTAATATGTGTCTGGGAAGTGGAGTCTATGTCTAGAACAATAAAAAATTTCAAAATATATTTTTTACCATTTTTTAATGAAACATGGCGTCTCAGCTGTCAAGTCGTGATAACATTTGCTTGAAATGAATGCTTTGCAACCAGTATGAAATAATGATCCCAGACACGTAGTTTACACGAACAAATAATGCCGAGTTCTTAGAATTAGATTTAGGTGCTTTATTGTAACGAATTTGTTTAATTTGTTATACGAAAATTGACACGAATGTGTGACTGCGGGTATAGGTGAGATATTGATGTGATAGTATATAAAAACATGTCGATGCGCGGCACGCGGCGCGACCTCTGATGACGTCGTCGGAGTTCGAGTTTCGCTTTAGGATCCCCTTAAATATCAAGTAATATCGTGTAGTACCCCAAAGTAATATATGAATAAGCAAGTGTTCGTATATAATATTGCTATTTTAACATAAAACTATTTATTTTAACATTTCTTCAAAAATATCAAATTTTTATTAGCTTATTATGTATTCAATTGTGTATAAATTTTATCTTATATGACAAATTTTTAATAGATGCTTTGTATACGCATATGCGTAAATATAATACTCTCTTCAAATTCGTACACGTAAATCACGTACGTTTATTAGAACTGCTACTGAATTCGTTTGTGTGCCTAGCTTCGAAGTTCTATCGTTATACTTTTTTCGATCACGATTATTTCTTTATGAATTCGCGGATAATTTTCTCTAAGAAAGAAAAGCAACTCCAATACAAGCTCACAAATCCGTTTTCTCTTTTCGGCCATTTCTCTGAACATGAATTCCGGTCGCAATAGTAACATCTTAGTTCCCTCCTCTCTCTTCTCTTCACTATAAATACGATTGCAAGCTCCAACCCTCGTTAAATCGTAATTGTACTGAACCTTCCACGAGAAAGAAAGATCCCAGGACAGTCATGCACTATATAAGGAGGAGGAAGAGTACTAGTGACTAGCGAATAGCTCCGGTCGAGAAATATCAGTAAATAATTTAATTCTGTTACAAAAATGAAAATTTTTTTTATTTCATCATATACACTTTTTTCAATTAAACTGAATTCAATTCAATTTAATTCATTAATTAAATTCAATAAGATATTTTTTAAAACTTTAGATACTAATTAAGAATCTAGATTTATTCAGGTATACAGTGTACATTTTTAGGTTTATTATTATTAAGTGATACATTTTTTTTATTTTCTCCAACTTAGTCAGTTTTTTCAGTTTAAAAGGATTGAACAATTCGTTTATTTTCGGAATGAAATATTACAGTTTAATTTTTTCAGAACTTCATGTGTGCATACGTGCGCGCGTGTGTGTGTATGTGTGTGTGTGTGTGATATCTCCCATTTTTCTTTGTACTTTTATCCCATGATAAGGAGATTCGGCAAGCAATACCTCAAAGTCTTGGCGTGCCTTTGTCGTGCTGGTACGGCTTTGTTGCTATCATCTTTCGTCTTAATTCTTAACTCTCATTGTCGATCTCTTGCGCCTCAATGCCGCTCTCTCGAGCTGCTTTCGCACCCTCGAGATTCTCACGATTTAAAACCACCGTGAGAATCTGTAACGAGAGATATATATATGTATGTCGATACAAGGGGATTAATATCGCGAGAAAAAGAGAAATAGAAAGAAAGCAAGAGAGGTAAGAGAGGAAGAGAACGTGAGTAAGAGCCAGCAACTTTCATCCGAAATCGATAGAGCTTAAGACCCTGGACAACGAGGGTTAGCAGGGTGCTCCAACATCACGGCTTCGGACGAGGCTATTCTGCAATTCTTTTTCGGCTGACAAACTCGGTTTTTGAATGCTAAAGAACGTAATCCGAATTCCAAGAGCCAAGGGAAACATTTCTCCGTATTTGCCCCTAATGTAATTCTAGCCGCATACCCTAATAAAAAGTAATGTTATCTATATGTTGTAATCACCATATAAAATATTTACAAACGTTTACTATCACAGAATATCGTGCGTGACTTTTGAAATTAATATATTATGAAAAAATATATGTACATACGGTACATAACAGGTATTAATATATAATATATTACATATGAACATACAGTGTATATACTCTCTCTTTATAATAATTAAATAAAATCTTAAATTATTTATACATCTCTTATTTGGCAATATATTTGATTTCTTACAATTAAATAATAAACAGACTTGAATATTGTTTCTCTTCTAAAACATTAAATTAATCATTGAATTATTTTACTTAAATTTTGTCGCGAAATTCAATATTACTTTGTAAAATTACATTTATGGTACGCTATTTCCTGTACTAATATTGTACAGACCACGAATACTGCAATCACGACAATCTAAACCACCATTCCTCTCAAATGGTTTCCATGTTGAATACTAAGAGAGTATCGACTCTGAGATGCATTCAGTTTCCGAATCATGTTCCGGTATACGTAAATCATAAACAGAATTGATAGAATAAGTCGGCAAACGCATGCAGGACAATAGATTCGATGTACGCGCATTCGGTTCCGTCTCGATCGATTTTGACTTGTCGCATCTATTTCGGTATACCGAGGGTGATCTTCCGTGATGGCGCAGCGGGGTGAGGGACGAGTGAAAGATGCGCGGTAGAATCTGATCGATCGTCATGAGTAAAACGATGGATTCAAAGCACGTGTCAAGGTAAAGTGGTTGCTGCGTCGCCGAGAAATCCTCGCTGAAAACGTATTTCAATAGCCTGCAACGTTTCTACCGATGTGACTCTCTGCGATTACTGCTTTTTCGCAAACAAGGACTTCTTAATCTTGTTTCTAAACAATGAAATGATTTTCCAGTTCGACGTGGCTATGAACGATGTAAGACGTTTAATATGCAGAATTTACAACGTGATGCATTAAGTACAACATAACCGGTTCTAATATTTTTTTTATTTAACCGATAAATCAACTGATAGAGAGGGGGGGGGGAAGAGAGGAGGAGAGAGAGGAGGAGAGAGAGGAGGGAGGGAGGGAGGGAGGGAGGAGGGAGGAGAGAGAGAGAGAGAGAGAGAGAA
>NW_012130077.1:1846408-1848943 GCF_000143395.1 Atta cephalotes
ATATATATATATATATATATATATATATATATATACTGACGCTGAAAAACAATAGTGTCCGCGTAACCATCGAATCGTTCATGCGTAAATTTGCATTAATTGCAATTAGGAAACCGACGTTACTGCGGATTTTCGTTAATTTAAACGATTGTCGACGAACGGTATATATCCACATATGTTCTATTCGTTATTCGCATATCTCGCACTTCTATATCCGTTGTGTCGAGTATTGACAGTTAGATATCACGACAACTGGAAGGCGGAAAGGCTGTCGTTTACTTGTCAGATTCCTTTTCTTGGTGCCAATACAATGCCAGTGACAAACATCGACGCAAACCATTGCACTAAGATCCATTTAACCTTCGCGATACAAGACAATTTCGATTCTTCAATATTGTCAATATTTCACAAGAAACAAGCGATAATGTAACAAACAATTCTTAGCATTTAAAGAAATTTTTGTCAATGCAGCAAATATATAATTTATAAATCGTAATAAAGTATTTTTAAATTCTTGAGAAATATGAATGTTTAGAAATCATCATACAATATAAAAATATGACGTCACACAAAAATAAATCGCGCATTTTCGACAATTTATACAAAAACTTAACTACTACATTTGAAAGATATATATAATTAGTGGGAATTCTTTCGCATGATATAGGGTAACTTCGATATATACGCATCTATCAAAAACTTAATTTATTAAGTATTATTTATTATGTTTAAAGTAATTAAATTATATCAATAAAAACTTTGTACTGTCTAATACTATGAAAAAAATATTAGAAATATTAGAAATTTATTTTTCATTTTATTAAAAAAGAAATTTTTTGAAATCTTTGCATTTTCCATAGAGATGGAATACTCATAGGGGGAGAGAAAGTACGGCTCATGAAAAATTTACAAATAATATATATAAATAAGACGTAAAATGACACAATTTAAAAAAATATGTTTTATAAAGTTTTATTAAAGAATAAGAATGATAAATATATATATGAAATAATAAATAATAATTACAATCTTCCTACATATATTACAAGTGTTATGACATGAGGTACATATTTCATATAATGCATTTATTGCATTTAATGCACTGAATCAATCTGCGCACTTTATATGCTTTGAGCATAAATCCCGCTTGTTAAAAATACCATATATCCCAATAGGCTACAAGACAACAAACTAAAGAAAGAATACGAAAGCAAAGCATTTTTTTTTCTATACAACATGCCTTATTATTCCACTACACATATGTATCACGAAATAACCACTAAGTCTTTTACATGCCCTATAGTGATTTTTTTATGTAGATTTACTTTATGATGACGTTATTAGTGACAAACTCACAATAATGTTAATATTAACAAGAAACTGAAAATCAAACATAATATTAATATAACATAAAAGCAAGTAACAAAATAATTGCGGAAAAATTATCCTCACGCCTTCTATTTTTTCTGACTTCTGCGGCGTAAATCCCAGAGCGGCGTATTTTAACCAGAGTTACCCTATTACATTTCCAGAGAGTTATGTACTCAAATAAAAAGACCAGTTTAATTAAACAAAGTTATAAAATATAATCATGATTTTAAACTGATTTTTTTATTTGAATGCATAGCTCTTTACGTGATTGAAAATAATCATACTCGTTCATGTGTATTTTCTCGCTTCTGACGTCATAATTCAAGAGATTGTTTCGTCTACATCAATCCTTATCGTCACAATTGATCGGCTGCAATCACGTGTGAAATTCAAGGAGCGCGTTTGACCGCACTAATTGTCGGATGAAATCGTCTGTTCAGTGGTGATTGATTGTGCAATTATTTCGATAGTGCTTTTCGGTCAATCGAAGGATTCAGCGAGCTGGCCGCACAAATTCCGTACAAAGTTAGTTTCGAATATCGAGAAAATGAATTCTAACATGTTTGGCGTTTAACTGAAACTCCTTTTGTAGTTTGCTTGTTTATTTTAATGCATAATATGGGAATAGAGTGCTTTTTGCAATTAAATATCAGTACATTAATATCAATTTAATATTTCCTTTCTAATTAAAAACAAATTTTTTTACTGAATAATACATTCGGAAAAATATTTAACTCTGATTGAAATTGAAATAAATATTTTTAAATATCCTGATTCTCTGAAATAAACTCGTTAAATAAATCTCGAGAGATTATCCTGTTCAAACCAATTTTATTCCCTAAACTACTCAATTATAACTTGTTTCATAACAAATGTAAATATTTGAAAGTTGGAAAATGTGGGCGATAACTTTCATTGTCTACACATTCCGAATCATAAAGTAAGCAAAACTTGACCGTCATTTACGTAAAATCCGTAAAGAAGAGGGGGGAATTGTTAACACAGGGTAAGTGCGATATTATATAAACGATATTATACAGTACATTAGAAGACAGAAATAACCTCTTATTTCTCGTATCTAGTGATAGTCCCATGTGTGTGTGTGTGTGTGTGTGTGTGTGTGTGTGTGTGTGTGTGTGTGTGTGTGTGTGTGTGTGTGTGTGT
>NW_012130077.1:1848963-1849949 GCF_000143395.1 Atta cephalotes
GAGAGAGAGAGAGAAAGCGGAAGTAGTGATAAATGTTCGAAATATTTCGTAACGAGAATTTGCTGAATTTGTGAATTTAGCGATGCGCGAATCGTGCATGGACGTCGATAGCTTTTGCGTCATTATGTTATATGTCCACCGCGTTGATATTTAAATAGCGACAAATATACATGATAAATATTGTCAAAATAATTTCTGCGTAACTATTAAACTGATGAGACCATTGCGGTACTAAGTTAATTAAATTATGGCTTGCGGTAAAGCGGAATAGCAAATTAAATTTTGAATGTTTCTCCGGTTACTCTTACGGAGAGAAACTTGATAACGTGTTAATATAAGTGATGTGCTCGATGCACTATTTCAATAACTTTCGAGTAATGCATTTTAACCGCTTCGTATATTTTTAGTTTTGTTTTGATTTAATGAATTAATTAATATAATGGTTTATTACCACTGCATTGTAGCGGTACGTTGTCGTGGTTTACAAATGGAAGTACCGTGTTAATTTCAATTTCCAAAGAGAAAATTTCATCATGTTCTAATGCGATACATACGTCCGTATTGCATCAATATTATGACTCTATATCGCAAATTAAAAAAAAAAGTATAAAGACATATTACATATATATTTCATAAAAAAATTAAATTCCAAGATCTGCATTTTGCAAATGAATAAAAAGTATATTTAGCCTGTACATTTAGAATTTCATCATTCTCCGCAAGGAGTCATTTATTTTTAAATGAATAAGAGAGAACTTTTCAAAAACTTAAAAATTGAATCTTTTCGTACTGCATATTTTATCGTATATTTTTATCCCGTCAAAAATCTGCAAATAACATCGTTGGTATTATAAACTTACTGCAAGAAAATTAGTCCAAAAAATTGGTACTAGATCCTTTTTATTTCCTAAAAAATTTTCCACTCCAGATACGGCGCATTACTATATACCATATATATATATATATATATATATATATATATATAC
>NW_012130077.1:1859122-1861810 GCF_000143395.1 Atta cephalotes
TCTCTCTCTCTCCTCCCCCCCCCCCTCTCCCCCTCTCTCTTTAGCTCTTTAGGGCGTAGAATATGGAAATTGATATAATCTCTCTCATGATTCTCTACAGCAGGTGGATGTAAGTTAAGATATCATTAATGCAAATTCAATAAAGCGTGATTAACTGAAGCATTATAGATTTATCTCGCGGAATACATATAATCTATGTTATAAAATATGTATTGTATTCTTTTAAATTGCTTATAACGTTCAGCTTTAAATATTCGTATTAAAGGTTAAAATAAAAACTTTGCTTACATAAAATTCAATATACAATACAGATAACATGCATAACACATAATAATTACAAAAAGGTTGATAATGATCAAATGATAATGGAATTGAATGCGGACATAAAAATAACTGTCACTTTAAAACTGTTTTATTCATTCATTCATACATTTTTATCAAGCAAAAGAATCGTTTCCGTTAGGTTGCATCTTTATCCCCGTGTGAAATGAAACGAGAAATGCCGCATGAAATCATCGGAGAGCGAAGTGTTCTTCTGCATTTTGCTTTCATTCAATGTCATCATGAATAGTTCTTATAAAGGAACGAATATTTTACACTTGCATCTGTTCAACGCGTTGCATATTACGCTTAATATCTATCAAATTTACTCGAGAGATATATTTATCATCATCGCGGTACGTTATGTTATTAAGTATATGAACATATTTGCGAGTCGAATAAATCAACCAATTTAAAAAACATAGAGAATTTTTTTATTATTTCATCATGATAATTTAATTATGATAATCAAGACAAATGCATTTAATTTTAGATACAAACAGAAAAGACTGATTTATATGGTTTATAACTTTGTAAAGATAAATTTTTGAAAATATATCGTGTAATAATTTTACATTTTAAATACCGTTAATCACAAAAGTTTTCGCTTTGCTTTAAACAGTACATTTAAATTTAAATTTATTCTGTCATACTTTTCTCCATATCGCAATATTCTTTGAAGACAGCTTTTCAGGATATTTATTATTTATGTTGTACTTTCTTCCGCGAATTTTTGTTTCTTATATTTTTTGAATTTTATTATATCTTCGAAAGGAAGAGAAAAAAACAAGGTTATATATGCAGTTATGATTGCAGATGTTTCTAGGTAATAGTAATCGCTTAATCATCTTTAAAAAGTCGTGAATGCTTTTTATAGATTTTGTTACGATGCAGTCACACTCGCGTACATGCTCTGCTTTGTTTAATAAATTATGTAAATTTTAATAAATTTTTTGTAAATATCTGACGAAATTTCATACGACTAATACTGTTTGCTGTTTAAAATCCTCTAAAATTTTTGCACTTAAAGGGAGATGTATATTCGTTGAAAAGAGAAAAAGCAAAGATGCTAAATGCAAAAAGTACAAGCAACGAATAGATCTATTTATTATATTAACCACATCAGTGCGGTATCTCTCAGCTGAATTTGCACTATTTGTATGCATATATCTATATGCACATCAGTCGTGTATGTGTTTGTGCGTGCGTACGTGCGTGCGTGCGTGCGTGCGTGCGTGCGTGCGTGCGTGCGTGCGTGTGTGTGTGTGTGTGTGTGTGCATATATATATATATATATATGTACATTACGTAATAGTTGTTTCACATAAATTGCTAGTTATACATTTCCCTTTCCCCAATGCATATTTCACACGAGAGTCGAATGTGCTATATTCTGACAGTCGCATTGCATATCCGCGATTCTCTACATTTATACACCGCGATCGCAATCATGCATGTATGAGAGACGCGCATGAGAAAACGTGAATAGACTTATAAGAAATCCGTTCTACGGCTTGCGCACGCGATGTGTTTGTCGATCACAGGTTAACGGAAAATGGTATATCGGACAATACATATGTACGTGCGTATATGCGTGTGAGAGTGCTCGACGTGAGAGATGGTTACAAAAGGATCTCGGCGGAATCGACCTCCCACGTGTACGGGAAGTCATGGAATTTCGACGAACGCTTCCAAATGCGGCATCGCGCCCCAGGCGGGGGCGTGAACGAAACATCGTTCGTGCAGACGCATGCGAAGCTCATAACGTGGGAGGGAATGTAGAAAGATTGCTTTTACAGATTATGAGCATACGTTGCTCGACAAAGGACGAGAAATTACGAAATAATCTCAAAGAAATTTTATTTTTATATCATCCGCCTTAAACGTCTTTTCGCGCAACTTTGTCTCGAAATATTTCTGCCTGTCTTCAAAAGCGACGGAAATATTTGACGTACTTTTAATAGGTATGATGTAGGCTATCTCACATCTACTTTGCATGGCTTGGTCGATATGGTTGGCAGTGACACGATTGTATCACTGGCCAATTAGTGCGTGCACTTGCATTAGTTTTCCGGAGCGCGGAACATTCATACTGTTGCTGGCCAGATTAGTACAGCTACAATCCCTTCGGGCTGACTAGTGATACGCTTGCGTTACTATCAGATCGCATTACTGTTAGTATCCGTTACTTGGCTTGGAGTTAATTGAAGCATTTGAGATAGTTTAAGTCAACTCATACTGTTATTACGTTGAAACCATTCTATATTATTGTTCTGTAATATCTTTAAATCCTTTTAAGTTGTATTGTTTTATATATATATATATATATATATATGTATATATATATATATATATATATATATATAT
>NW_012130077.1:1870599-1871976 GCF_000143395.1 Atta cephalotes
GCATATTAGTACGTCCTGTAACTCTCTCCTTCTCTCTCTCTCTCTCTCTTTCTCTCTCTCTCTCTCTCATATTAACGGTTCGTATAATCGTTTTTCCATGCTCTTGCAAAATTTAAAGAAAAAAGAAAGTGACAATTCCGTTGAAAATATTTACGCTCAAAGTGAGTTACACGTGTACGGTCATAACTACATTCATTAACATATATCTATTTTATGTACTTTGCATGAAAAATTATTTTAATAAAAGTTTTTTAGAAACATAGACTGACTTGAATATCCACATTAAACAACTAACAATTGTATAGAGATAATGCAATATGTAGGCATTATAATTAAATTGTTATTAGATAGATTAGATTATTATTATATATCGATAGATTATTATCATTATTAGATTATTATTTCAAAACTTTATTTCAGAGACTATTTGAGAAATGACAATTTTAAAGTGAATAAAAAATTAGTAATAAAAAGCAGTTTTATAATATACATTTTATTAAGTGCGTAATAATTATTTATTTCGTAATCATAAACATGTCTAATGTACGATACGAATGTAATGTATTGATGAAGGCGAATCTAATTATACTCTTCCTTAAATACCTTACTAACCACAAAATAGGGGCTTCGTTAGCCTCCTACACACATCCGACCTTAGGTACACATACATTTGCAAACATGACACCAATATGTTTACATGTGACAAATAGTCACACCACGAAGACGAGATCAATGATAACGCTGAAGTGCCTGAGAGACAATTATAACTAAATAATTATAACTAAAAATGTATCTCTTACGGGGAATTGTTACAAAATAATGATGTAAGTAAGATTCTTGTACATCGCAAAAAGAAAGAATCGCTCTACTGATTCTTAAAAATAGATAATTTTATTAACAAAATTGTTATCTAACAGAAGGTAGGATCAAACAATTCGTTATCTGTATATAAAAATTTCTTACTGCAGCTAGCAAGTAGTGGAGGCATAAAAAGTACTGTCAATAAGATCAACAATAAAAGATAACATTAACGACGTTGTGTTTCTGATATAAATTATAAAAGTACTTATTAAAGTCAAATTCTACTTATAACAGTATCACATTATTTTGATGTAGCAATGGTTGGAAGTTAACTATGTGATATTCTGTTGGAGTAACTGCAGCGCGAATGTCATGAAACGTTACCGCTAACGTATCGACGCGTAATATATCGCAACAACGGCGGTCTAATAAAGCCAGTGTATGTGGGCGGTTTTATTGCGGGTCGTGTCGTTGCCTGCTCGAGATAGACCTATTAGAGAGTGCCTTTCTATCGGCGTACGCAATTTAGCTGCTTTTCCACATCCGGCAGAGAGAGAGAGAGAGAGAGAGGAGGGG
>NW_012130077.1:1872198-1883761 GCF_000143395.1 Atta cephalotes
GGGGGGGGAGGAGGGGAAGAATAGATGGAAAGAGCGAGAAAGACAAAGAGAAAGCCACACGTGGTCGTTGCGGCTTCGTTGCATTTACCGAATGCCACCTACTACGTAGGGAAACTCAATAAACCCTTAATAGCAGTTCCGTAATAGTATTACAAATACTTAAATGAGACGCGAGCCGTCCTGTCGTCATGATGCCACCGGTAAATCGTTTTCTCTACCGGCCGTGACCATAAACGACACTGCTAATTAGGCGGTAATCGAATCAACTGTGGACGCTGAGCAGCGAATCTGTTCGTTTACAAGCGTGCTAAATCTCGTCAACCTGTAATCCTCTTGTCCCTTCAAGAGTGAAAATTGGCTCACTCTTTCGCTTGAATGTTAAATCGAATTACCTTAATCAAAATATCCTTACTAACGAGTTAATGAAAATCGGCTTAAGCGTTGCGATATATGAATAGAAGATCTGTATCGACGATTTGACTAACAGTTTCGGCATGTTGGGAATAAACAATTCAATCCGCATTAATTCAATATGAATTATTTCATATCGGAGTAAAATTTGTAGTGATTCTATTAATAGTGATTGTTCATTAATATATATTTGATTGCGGTTTCATCGATAACAAAATGTTCACTTGTTGCTGGCTTATTTCAATAACGCTTAATCAATCTATGAATTGTCATAATGGAAAACGAGATTGCTAATTGCCTTACAATTAAAATCAAATAAATATAATCAATAAGTGACATAGAAAAATGAAAAAAAATGTCGGAAATAAGAATAATTTATAATATGATTTTTATTGAAGTAAATCATATTAAGAAACTTTAATAAGTTCATAGCAAATTGCAAGTTTTGACTTGCTTTCGCGGTAAGAGGTATAGTTGCTCTTTCACGAATTTGCGAAGTCTCTATTAATAACGAGATTAATAACTCAGCTTCCGTGACACTTTCGTAATACCGTCACGAACAGTTCAAAGGACCTCGCGTCAGGATCTGACGCCAGCAGCAGATCGTTTTCTCTACAGACTATAGACTCATGCCCGTAAATGTCTTTAGTTCACTCGGTGATTAAATTAACGGCGACGCGGAGTATGGAATCTGTTCAATTATGATAACGCACTTAGCGGGGACAGATTAGCACGTCGGTGAGACGAGAAAGTTCTGACGCGGTTAATTCCGCGGTCGTGGCACAGTTTCATGCCGTCAAACGACGCGAAAAGCGCTATTTATCGAACCTGTCGCCACACGGAAATTCGTGTTCCGGAAATAGAGAATGCAATTCCTCATATCGCACAATTTGTGAGAATCCCATAGGGATCCGATCCGCGCAGTCATTTGATTTTAGCTTTAGCGAACCCAAAGATCCGAATTCAATATGAAGATTTCGTACATATATACATAATTTTTAAAAATGTATATGTTGTATATAATTATATATTATATACATATGTTTTTATAAGTGACAGTACGATAAAAATTTAAGAAAAAGATGGAAGTACAACCTAAATTAGGAATAAAGGAAATAAAATAGAAAAAAACAAAGCTCATATATTTGATATAAAGCGGGCTAACAAAAGCCAAAGTTCATTTTTTATTTATACTTTTTTTAATTAAAAAAAATTTATGGGAATAATTCTCTCTCTGAATCTAATATCGAAGATTTATAGTTTCCATCGTTACTGAGCTTTTGCGAAAAATACATTTTAGAAATATATTACGTTCATCATAATTGTAATAATATCAAAATTAATTTGATTTTAGCATTTTTTAATAAATCGGATCAAAATAAATATTTAGATATTATTCGAATATATTGAGTTCGCAGCACTATATTTCATTTGTGACATGTCTACATGTTAAAAACAATTTGACAATTATACCATTTGCTAGAACAAAGTTTCAGTTTAATTTATATTGTATTTTTATTAACAAATAATATTAATAATTAGCACGTTTAGAAAATACAATTAGAGGAGCACCAATGTTTACACAATTAAACATTTCGTCAATTGACAAATGGAAACAGGACATTGTAATTACAGGTCAGTGTATATTGCGATCCGGTTACACATACGTCGTCATGGACACGTACGTAAATTGGTATAAACTCTGCAATTAACGTTTAATCGGCCCTAATCGCGATGCAATTTAATTTCACGCATAGAACTGCGCGAGTACGTTTTGTTATATCGCCGCTTCTCGATTATCGTTTTAATCGATTCTTCGGACGTAAAACGAGATCCCATTTTATTACATTCACTAAATTTACCTAGCGCGGATTTCATAGCGTGAATACTTTTTCAAACATCTGCGGAAAAGATCGTTAGGCGATCGTTCTCCAATTAAGCAACTGCGATTTAATTGACGGATTTTAATAACGACTTTCATTTGATATTTTATTAATCCGTCGTTTTTGGCTGCAAATATTCCTCGAATATTTGTAGAGAGTCATTCTCATTGTAGAGAAAGGATTGCGAATGTTTTTTTAATGGATATTATGTAACACTCATTTGTGAAGTAGGATTTTATCCGACAAAACCCGTTTTTCCGGGCTTTAAACATTTTTCGAGAATGTTACGTAAATTTCCTGAATATTCCGAGAATTCTACGCAAGCATGGTGTCGCAACTTTTACATTATATACTACAGAATATAGTATATAACAGAAACGTAGTTCTAGCACTAATATACTTGTTAGCGGTCTAAAAGAATAATGCAGAAATATAACGCAATCGTTCGGAATTATCTATGTGAATTTTTCAGAGTTCCAGATAGCCTCTAGTTATTTTTTATAAAAAATTAAACCTGTGCACATGAGGTATTTAAGCAATACCACGTATACGTACACATACATGTACGTATATACATGTACGTTGTATTCCTAAATGAAAAAAAATATCTACACGAAACGATATTTATTTTAAAGCGTGTAACAAATTATTTAGATTAATTTTTACGATAGACATGTTTTTTATACATTGTTATTACTACGAATGAATGTGAAGATACCATATGGTAAATCAGTTATTTCCATCTATCGGAATCGATCTTGTTTTATATAGATATGACAAAATCGTGATTGTTAGGACGAGCTAGTTGCAATATTGATCTCATGTTACAAAGTTACAAACGTAGTTCCTACGCTTTCAACAGAAACACAAATATATGATGCTATATCCTAAAACATTACTTAAAGTTATTTTGACAATATTTTCTAAATTTCGTCTCTCAATGAATGAGTTGCAAACGGCAACATGGTACGCGATGTAAGCATGATTTCTTCACGATATTAACATCCACAATATTCACTGAAAACAATATTTGTTATAACTGGATGAATGGTCAAAGTATAATGTCATCGAATTAAAAAACGAATATCTCTATTTTTCAAAAGTTTGTTCTATAGATTTGTTAGAAAATTATTTAGTGTTTTATCTAACTTTTAACGTATATTTTTTCACGATTCGTTGATGTGTAAATTTGCATTTTTATGAGAATGATTTGATTAGAATCTTCTCGTTTTAGAATAGATTTTTTTTTAGGACCATTTTTTTTACCAGAGACAAATCTGGCAAAGAGTGAAATAGAGATTGACATTTTTTTCGAAAGAAAAACAAGGAAAAATAATAGAAATAAATGTACGCGATGTACAATTGCATTTTTAAAACATTCAGTTACAGACTTGTCTTTTACATTAATATATTTTCTCAATTAATTTACATTAAAAACTCAAGATACTTCAAAATTATCGGAAAAAATATTATACATATTTTTTTGTCGAAAGACTTAAATAAGATAAAAAATTAAATCCAACATTTTTTAAACCATTTTTCGTTGGAAAAGAATGACATAGTTATTGGAAATTTCGTCGTAATTATTGGAAATATTTTGCATAATATCACTTATAATTAAAATTATAAAAATTGAAGCAAACTTTTTTTTACGTTTCTCAAAACTGTCTATATTTAGCGATCAATTTCAATTGAAGCTACAGAATTTTTAAAGACTTGTCTTAAATCTTGTGTATCGATGACAACTCATCATTGTCATTTTTTCCTTTGTCGCTTTCGTTGGAAAGCTTAAGAATCGCTTTCCTTTTGTTCGTTATTTTCTCGTAAAAAGAAAGCCGGAGCTTGAGTAGAGACTATTCGAAATCGACATTTTCCTTTTTGGCAATCCCAGGAGAGAGATCACGAGGGGTGACTTTCCCTCAAAACCATTAGGGAACGGCTAGGTCAGCCGCGAGACGTCAACAAAGTGTTCGATATCGTTCGCATTGAGGGTGGATAGTACAACGACTGGCTTTTAAAAAAGAATCCCAAACTTCTCGGTGATACTCTTAGCGCACTTTATTGATCCATTAAGTTCTTGCTGAAACATCAGGAGGAACGATCAGATCGCTACGGGCATCTCTTTCATTTGAGATGGAATTATTAATCGCACGTGACAAGTGTGTCCTGGCAGCCTTGAACTTTCGGCCCTATTCACACTTTAGGCTTCGTACGTAAAAGATATTCTCGTGAATATTTCGTTACGCCGAATACATTTATTCATATAAAATATTTCGAAATGTCAGTACATTTATTTATATAATAGTCCTAGTATTTTATTAACTTTATATAGAACGAAAAATATACTAACAATTGCAAGACACAAAAATTTATTAAATCCAGGATATATAATTATTTCTCTTCTAGAAAATATGAATGTTATATATTTAGTTTAAATAGAATATTTTTTATTCAATATAATCAAATAAATTAATATTATTTTAACAAGCTATGATACACTGATTATATCTACTTACATTGCACAAGTAACGCTAAACATGTCTTATTCTGTTTTATTAGCTTACTAATCGCGACGATTGCAATGAATATCAACGTCATATAACAATAAAACATTTGTTGGCCTTGTGAATTGTCTCGATTAGCTTGCCTTTATTCGATTGTCTCGCGCTTTTTTTTTTTAAGATATGATGCAAGTATGAGGTAATCGAAACGAAATGCCGCGTTTGTATTCGTCAAACGAGGCCTAGAAGGGTTTTCAAAAGGTAGCGGAATTAGTGGGGAATTCAATCTTCCTTCGCAAATGCATTGTCTCGAAACCTTTGTTAACGCTCGGCATTGTACCAAGAGAGCGACTTTGTTTAGAAACAATGTGCCTAGTGTGGCGTTGCTCGCACATTTTACGGACTCGTGCCGTCATATCAGAATCACGATACAATCGCCACACGAAAGTTTCGTGCTTATCGAGTCTCTTTGACGATTCACGATGCACGGAAAAACGTGGTTTCGCATTTCGTATTGCAACAAATTATTTTTTTGCAGTTACATTACGGCAAAGACATTTGAGACATTACTGTACAACACAGAACAATCGGCTTTATTGATTTTTGCAAACAGATCAACAGTGATGGAAATGTTAATCATATAGTATTACTTTAATTTTTGTATTGCACGAGTACGAACGTTCAATTAATTACCAATCTTAATTAATTATTAATTAATCTGTTTTTGATCGATAACTGCATAAACCAGTAAAGCAAATATTGAAGCATAATATATCACTCGTAAATTCATTATTCATGATTTTAGAAGGTACAGATGCAGATGAATAAAAATTCAATTGAAAATATATAAATCAGATCAGTGCATTCCAATACAATGTATTATATGATTAAATAATATATGATAATTATTATTTTTTTCGGGCATTAATTTTTATGCATACCGTGTTTGTTAAAAAGTTGTCATGACTACATAATAAGTAAATACTTAACAATTTTTAAGTGATAAATATTGCAACAGATGTTGAATTAATGTACCTTAGATAAGTGTTAGTTTATGTTTCAATCAACGGATAATATGCAGGAAATAACCACTGCCGGTCAATTTTGCCGGGCAAAACTTGTGTTTGTCTTCCGAAAATTTCCACAAAATTAAACAAGTATGGCGATATGTGCTTAAACAATAGTGTCAGCATTATCACCGGACTATGAGGTGCAGAACAGGTTGTGTAATCTGAGTTTAGGCAAATGGCGACATGCATTAAATTACAGATCATAACAATTAGTAGGCAAAGTCGAAAATGAATATACAATATTTTCGAAGGACACTTAAAAAAATTAATTATTTCTATTAGTCATTTAAGACGAAAACAATGATGAAATCTATTTGTTTATAAATTTTCAATTTTTTTATCATTCAATTTTTTTTTGCTCATAGCTCATTTTCCAAGTTAAGAATTCTATTAGGGACATATTGCAATTATGCGCATATTGCGCAATATTATAATTATAATTTACATATATTAATTAATAAATTATACAATATGCCCTAATTATACTAATTACTAAAAGGTTATACAATATAAAAGGTTATACAAAGTATTATAATATATTATATATATTAATTACTAAAAAGTTATACAATGTGCATTGTTTGCTTTGTTAAAATTCGTTAACATGATTAAATTAGATTAATTAGAACTCTATTTCCAATGTTTTTTTTCTAGCAATTAATTAGATTACACGTATTTTGTGCATATAAATGAAATAGTGAATGTTTCTAGAAATATAAATTTGCATCTTTGCAAGATGCAAAATTCATTCATTAGCGATGATTAATACATCTTTCAACATTTTATTTACGTAAACGTTATCGTGTCAGAAAGTGAAAAAGCGAACGTCTCTAGAAATAAATTTGTGTCTTTGCAAGATGCAAGAATTGTTTGTTGGCAATGGTAAACTTTAATAAACCTGGACGTTTTCCACGTTTCTTCCATTTCTTTTTATAAACGTTAAATAATGTATATAAATAGACATAAATATTTAAGTAAATATGTATACGTTTTTAGCATTTATGAGAAAATGGAAGAAACGTGGAAAACGTCCAAGTTTATTAACCATTGTTAACAAATGATATTTGCATTTTGTAAAGACGCAAATTTCTGTTTCCGGAGACATTTACTCTTTTATTTTCTCACACGATCCCGTTCACCGTAAATCGAGCGAGAAGATGCCGTTCTGGTATCGTGCAACTGCGAGTTGAAGCCGTGAAGCATAGCAATTGCACCTTGATCGCAATTCCACGCGAGAGAATGTCGACTATAAATTATACGTAGTTTTGGTACTTGCATAAACGATGCAAGCGCATATTCGGCACGCGCATGGACATGCTCACCCATGTTACCTCCATTATCTCGATTGGAGCCCGATCGGCCGGTCAACGGTGTGTCGTGCCTAATAATATGCCTGGCGTTATTGGATACACATGCACAATACCTACATTACACGCGAAACACACCTGCGATTCAAGCGTTGCATAAAGATGCATTTATATCCAATAAACAGAAATATATATATATATATATATATATATTGTATTTACTGTTGATTATATACACTACATATTTTTTCATTAGTAATTTAAATCAGTGATATTAATTTCCAAATAATGTTAATTCAGTAAATGACAAAAACTGAAATTTTATATAACTCGGTGCAAATTTATTTTTATGATTTTCATAAAAATAAATTTGCACCGAGTTTTTCTTTAAATAAAACATATAACTGAAAATTGAGATATATTATTTGATGAGCATTTCTTGCTGATTCTTAAAATGTTTACTTTTCAATCTTTTTAAATGAATTTATTGAACGATGATATTCTCTGGATTATATAAGTAGCTGATATGTATTCAATATGCACATTCTCTGTAGACTCGTTGTATGAGTGTACCTTTAGATGATTCTATGCATCATAAATCGATCGCTCACGTGATTGTTTAAACCTCTTGCGTAAATCTCCTTTTAACAGTCAACTGCATAGTATCGTTTTCAATTAACAATCTAAATAGAAATTACATTGGTAACATCAAATTTTAACGACAATGATGAGACTCTCACTATCTTCAGGTATTTTTTTCACAATTCATTTACAAGTAATTATAATGTTGTTGCACAAAACATGTGTATTTAATTCAAAACTTGTAATAATTGTACTTGTCTTCTATTTTCTTTTGAAAAAAAATAAAATAAAGGATACAGAATAACTTTACGCAACTGACGTGATGAATAATTGTTTTCCTCCTGCATTTGCAATTACTGATATCGCAAGAATCTCCCATAGGAAGGTTTGATCGAATTTCAGAGATGCTGTATGAGGAAACCTAGTATGCGGAAGACAGTAATCGTCTTAGAGCACTGCTCTGTATTAGGATTCTATGAATATATAAATTTTTCGAGATAGAATCGATTATTTTCTCATGAAGACTACAAAATGCATAGAGCTGTTATAATAACAATATCTTTTATGCCGTTGTTTAATTTTAGTATATAAATACTTAATTCCAATCAGTTAAAAATTTACATTGTTACGTAAAATAAAAATTATGATAAACTGTTTTTTTTAAATTTCAAATGAAGAAAGAAATTATATACAAGTATTAATATGCATTAATTTTATACGTTAGAATACATAAAAATTTCGTATACCTATATTAAAAGCCTTCAACCCTTAACTATTAAAAAATATTTTTTCATTCATACACATAATTAATTTATTATAGATTGCAAGTATATAAAAAAACAGAGATAATAATTGATATTTATTAAATTTATTTTTATTGTCAATATCGATAGAAATAATTATTTTGGCCTTTAAATGTCAATGTATAATCGCATACTTGCAGCACCATAAAAGTCATCAGAACTCTATCCAATGATCTTTAAAAGGATTATTCCATTTCAATAAATTTCTTACTATACTTCACCTACGCGTACATATATTCAAAATATAACAAAGTAAAAAACCGCAATGAAAATAGAAAAAATGTACATCCAACAAAAATCAATACATCTAAAAATAAAGATAAAAAAATTGTTTGATCTTTTAATAACTTTTTATTTCCTTAAGTTACGCATTTTACTACTCGTATATTAAAATAAGAGAAATGAAAAAAATACTTTACAGATATAAATTCTATTTAGAATAAAATATTTTCGCTTATGCTCTTTAAAATAATATTCTGTAAGAAAGAAAGAAAAAGAATAGAGCAAATTCTTTTGGAGCATTTATATAATAGTTCAAAAATCTCGCAATTATTGCTGTATTGCAATATAATAAATATCTTCCCGAATTTTAAATAAAATTAATAGATGCTATGTAATAGAAGCGACACCAATATTAATTAATTCAAAACAACATTGGAACCGATTTCACGGTGATTGCGCTGTCGCCGCTAACGACCGGGGCGTTTAGTTGTTTCACAGTCAGCGCTCCCTCGCGAATTAATGCCATACGCAGAAAGCGAGAATTTACAATGCCAGTTTATATATACGTTTGCGTATGTATATAGTGCGATTTAGATTCCGGCGAAGGACTGTCGCTGACAATCCCTTTGAATGAAAGCAAAGCGTTTATGCGCGCCAGCTGCTTACTCCATCGGGGCTGTGTTGCTAAGCCATGCTGAATTAATATAAAATAACAGCGCGCACTAATCGTGATAATGAAAACAATATGATTTACTTCTAGCCCGAGATTCTGCAAATTTATATTTTGTTTTAAATCGGAAATGACCGACACCAACTAGCGCGTGCGCTCCGAAACTTTCCACAAAGCGCGCTGTGTGTCCGTAGTTTATTATTACTTTGCGCTTTGTGTGCCGTGCCGCATTGTTGTAGGTAAACGCGACATACATGCGAGAATGAGTGCATACCGTGGCAATCACTAGGTCAGTACGCATCTCCCTCGTTCGAGATAACAGTTGCTCACAATCCTACTGTGCGTTTTACCGCTAAATGACACTGTCCAAGTCTGCATGAGACAACGGTGTTATGTAGAATAGATATAGATAAAAACCTAACAATTAGACGTATCACTGCAATTATTGCACACATTTAATTTTTGCATATTTTATTTAGGTCATATTCGTTATATCTAGTTAATAGAACGAAATTAAGAAAATAGAATTAAAAGAAGAAAGAAAAATGATTTATCTGATGTTTTAATGTTTTCACTCGACTTTTCATATTTAATAAGAAGAATGGAATTCGTTGCATTCATTATAATTCTCCAATTATTCTTAGTCAGCTGAATCAAATCTCTTCGGCAGAAATAACGAGGATAGAAGAAAAAAACGGAACAAATATTTCTATAACATTATTCCTTTTTATATTGTCAGATATTTTAAAAAAATACTCTTGGATGCACAATACTAATAATACTAATAGAATTTAATCTTATATATCAATGTTAATTGCTCTATATGAAATTAAGTATCTTGACTGATGAAACATCTAACATATATTCTGCAGAAAAACGATATTATTTTGCACCAATGTGAAATAATACAAACGAATTCTAAATTCAAATAAAATATTCGAATATAAAATTCGAAATTAAATTCAAATAAAATTTATTTCACTCGTTTGACATTCGACAGTTTCAAGATATTTTATAATATTCTTTTTCTGACATGTTCGATAGATTTCGATTTCATTTCATAAAATATTTCGCAGATGCTTCTGATATTCTGCTTTAAATTGCATCAATACGTGTACAAATATCTGCTGTGAATCATAGCATGCATTCCTAATCAACCGCAGCGACTATCCAAGACCTTAGATGTTACGGGTTGCTGGCACGCGCGTTCATCCCGCAACAATCAATTATTTCAATCCAAGCTACACTCGAATGTTCGTAGACGAGACAGAAACTAACTAATGCCGGAATGTTCAGCGTCGTTCAACATCGGTAACACGTCGTTAACGAGTTCCTCGACGTAGTCTTAATCAGACTTAATAGTCGGATCGCGCAATCGCGAGCAGTAGTTCTCTTTGCGCGAGTATCCTGTTACGCAGGGAATATCCTGCTGAATGAGAATTCCGTTATATGCGAACGCGTGATGCAGTCGTGTCGATTGAGTTATTGGTATTACCACTGCCTACTGCAGCAACTATCGCCGTTACACTCCGCTTACTTCGACGTTCCTTCCGCTACGTTCTACGTGTCTGATCGGTACCAGTAGTTGCCCCGTAACTGCGGTCAGACAACGCCAGTAGTTTCTGACACATGCACGTGGATTGCATTCGTAGCAAGCACGGAAGCCAATAGATTTGATTATATGTGTGCGTGCGTACGTGCGTGCGTATATGTGTGTGTGTACACAATCTTTTATGTGACGTATTAAATATAAGTTATATAAAAATATCATAAGTAAAAAATTATGTTTAATAATAGGTATGTATTTTTTTTTAACTCGGAATTTCTACTACTAAGATTATTTTGTAAAATATCGAAAGAATTAAAGTTAATCTATCTCTTATAAATTTTCATTAAATAATGAAAATATTGAATGGCGTAAATCAATACATTGGCATTTTGATGTATACATATTTACGTTACGTTAGGATTAAATATAACCGCAGAGAAACATTTTATATCACAACAGAATTTTTTGAATGTTTTGCAAAGACATTTTGCACAGAAAAAAAAAATATATATATATATATATATATATATATATATATATATATATATATAATATTATTATATAA
>NW_012130077.1:1883781-1893666 GCF_000143395.1 Atta cephalotes
CTAAATGTCTTGAAGATTCAATCGGTACTTTAAGTAAATCTAATAATAATTATGGAAAAGTCAAGCAGACATCTCGTGCAAAGTGCGATAATTCTATTCTCGATAACAGATCGAAATAAATACTTTATCGAAAGCTAGGGTATGCGAGAAATTTCGATGCATACGAAACCTGATAGCCAAAGTTTCTCAGGCGCATGAAATTGAACTGAAATTCAATTAGACTACGAATGGCCGCACAATTTGCGAGTACGAGTGCGTCGCCTTGTATGTGTAGTGTCATCGAATATTACACAAGCTGATCCTCTCTTTGGTTAAAAATTTTAGAGGTTTCTACGAACAGGAAAAAACCTCGAGATGTTCACGTCATTCTTTGTCAACCGATGAAAACCGAAATTGGGCCGCGTGTACTCATACCTCGGTGAAATGTTCTATCGGGACATTTTTACAGGTAATTTCGTTACAATGAAAACCTCGGAATCATCGCCGTTGCAATTTCCCACCAAACGGTAGAGGGATATTGCAGAAGTCTGGGAAATGTGCCCGGACAAATTACGTTGTCAGGTGAACGAAGAAAATTTCGCTGCTAACGTGAACGAGATATTGATAAATTATGGAAGTCAGAAGTGAACAATTTTTCTTTTTATTTCAATTGTCAAATATTACGTTTGTCGAATTTTAAAAAAATCTATAAAATAGCATTGAAGATTTTCCAACATTTAAACTAAATAACAATTGCTCGTAAATTTGTTGTCAAAGAATTAGTTTCTAGAATATCTTTTTTATCTTTATCTATAAAATATCTTTTTTCAATCAATTACTCCGAAATCCCTTGTATTGGGTTGTCCGGAAAGTTCGTGCCGATGTTGAAGGAAAATTGAAACGCAGAAAATTTTAATTTAATAAATGTATACTAAAATTTAAATTTTAGTCGGCGACGAACTTTCCGACTCAATATATATTCAAAATGCTCACAATTAAACTTGAGATTAAAATTTATTGTCTTTTTTCCGATATATTTTATATGACATAAAAAATTCATTGCTATTTCTTGCTATTATCATTGTAGAAGCAAATGAACAAAATTTACATCTATGTCATATGAATTAATATCCATCGGTTTCGGTGGAAACTTCGTTTTTCATAATCCTCGAGTACGCAATAAAGTACATTGTTGTATCTCTTTGGATCTTGGTCCAAAAGTCGAAAAGATGAATCACACCGCGTGTTCACCACCATAGTTTCAAAGTCGCGACTAGGCGGTGGTATTAATATCCAACTTTATCGCAGCTTCACGACAACGTTTCCGAAGATCTCTCGCGGCATTTTTCTTTCACATGACACCTTATTCCTCTTCTTCGTGGAAAAAAACCACTCTCAGTTCGCAGCTTGATTAAGAATGTGCGACTTCCGCAGAGTGTCAAAAGCGCATCTCAGTCACACCTTCTTCATTCTTCCGAGTTTTATTCATCTATTTCACGTTATGTCGGCGAATCAGGTCGCGAGAAATCTGGCGTGTGCAAGATGCTCCCTGCTCGAGCTATGCCCTCCGTTCGTCTTCTTTTTGTATTTGCGGATATCACATTAGGACAATGAACATAGCTATTTCAAAGGCAAGAAAGTATCGCCAAGAATGGAAAAATGGGAATTCATTCTTGCAAACGTCAACTAAAGGTTTCATTGCCGTCACATAGATGAAGACCGATAAAAGGCTGGATTTAAAAGCTTGCTCGCTTACTCGTATGAAAATTCGCTACTGAGCTTATGATATCTAATGAGCTTTTTATAATAAATCATTATCTAAGCTTTAAGTCTTAAGCCGTAAGAAATTGACCAATTATAATCGATTATTCTCTTACATTTGATTGGTCAATTTCGCCGTTGTTTTGTTGATTATTACTTTGTTATAATAACGATTTGGTAATATTGTGAATTTTTTGACGGTAATGCTAATCAGAGTTAGAAAAGTCAATCGTTACTTGTATTGGATTGAAAAAGTCATTTGTTACTGAATAACTCTTAATTTGTAACCTTTACTCGTTATTTATAATGAGTAACGTTACGCGTTATTTGTTATTTATTACTTTGTTCAGTAAGTAACGCGTAATGATGACAAGTTGAATGACTTTTCTAATCTTAGCACAACCTTAGCTTTTAATTAGTTAGCGTTACCATCATAAAAAATTGCAACATCATCATCAAATTGTTTACTATAAAAAGTAACGACAACTGAAGATAACTGAAAAGTAACATTTGTCCAACCCTGGGAACACATATATTGCGGTTTACGCGTGAAAGTATCCTCTTTTACGGTACGATGATATTTCGTCGTAACAATCTCTTTCCGTCAATCGAAGGTCAATGATTTTTTGTCCTCACTGAAATCATGGTCTTGTAATCCACTGATCTTTTCGTATATCGCCGAATTATCATATTGTACCGAGCGATCGTTGAGGAAAATTGGGTATTGACGGTGTTTGAAAATCGCTTATCTCATCCAAGTGTCAATATAAAAATGTCAGATTTCTTAGGAATATATTGCGATAGTATCATGATAAATTGCTCCAAGACTATATTGCATACTTAACATAATCGAAAATAACATAAAATGATAACATATTTGACAGTTTAAGATTGCAGAATCGCTTATAATTATCTAAAGTAGTTTCATCGGTGAGATCCCGTTCTATGAATATTTTTTTACGAATGTAAGATGTGTGTGACCTTTTAATTTGCGTTGTAAAGTTACAGTTGAAACATGTAAGAAAAAGATAACAGCACTTCCAGCATTAAACTTTATATGTACTTAATATGTACTATTTTAAATTAAATTTTATATTACAGCTACTATTTTTCGTTAAAAAGAAAAATTATTCAACATTTAAAAGTATTGTACTTTCGAAACTGAAATAAAAATAAATTACTAAAAGCTGTTTAACATTAAACGGATTTATGTTATATATTTTAATCATCGTCTTTCTCTTTCTCTTTTTCTTCCATTTAAAATAAAATATTAATATTAGTTATAATAAAACATACGTGAATATATGATAAATCAGAATAGGGAATATATTGATAGATTTTTTTTAGAAAATCGAGAATATTTTCACTTTCATTTAGATTTCATACAATTACAATTTTTTTCTATTATAAGTTACGGTATTATAAGTTACGAGAAATATTCCTGGCAGTTATTGCGCATTTAAGTTTAATTTTGTTCCATTCTCTACTTGTAAACTTGTTTGCTTTATCGTAATGGTGCAATAAAGCGGAAAATGCACTTTTGAGTTGGCGATCTTATAAGTTGTATGGGTTGTTTTACGATCGCACATCCAAGTTTCGCCTCTTTGGCATCGCAGGATGGCACGCGATACAGAAAGCAGAAGAGAGGACCCTTGAAATGACGAAATGTTATAAGGACCTCCATCGTATATCGATTTTCGATAGATGATTATGAGAACTATTGACTGCGGCTAACCGCGTATTTTGTCGAGTATATATATATTGTCTGGTCTCGATCAAAGTATATTTTATATCCATATCGAAATCTCGCGTATGTGACAGATAAAGAAGATCCAATAATAAAACGAAAAGAAAAAGTTCAAAATCTTGATAACATATATGAATTATATCTCGATATAAATCCCTCTTAATTTAAAATATTTTAAATCTTGATAATATATATGAATTACATTCTACACATAAATCTCTCTGCTTAATTTAAAATATGTTTCATAACTTCAATTTTAATAAATATAAAAGACAGTCTTCAAATTTATTAGAGTCATTATTTCGTCATTAGAAATTCAATTAATCTTTTGTTTCTTTTTAAAAAAATAATATTTATCTCAGCTAAATCTACGTCAATCGAGAGAAAAATTTACAAAATATCTGCTAAAATTAGGAATGCCAAATGCTAATAGTAAGTTTTATATATAACTTGTCCAGCCGTGCTTGTAAACTCACGCGCTTTGCTGCATTGCACGTGCAATTTAAATCGCTTAATCGCATCATGCTGAAGATCGAGAAGCTTTCTAGTAGATTCAATATGAACGTTATATGGATTCAATGAGAAATAGTTTTCAATAAACGGTTGTAGCTGCATCGAGTACCTTGGTTATACAATACAATCCACCTTCCCGTATTTTTATATTCCTAACAATGCATTATTGATGACGATCGAATGCTTTCTCGAATAATCGGTATAATCATAAAAAAAAACGAAACGGTTTAAGTGTTCCGAATTGAAGAATTAAGATTTATGATATCGAATCGATATCTATAACTTAAAAATAATTCAAATTCTTTTTTCATACATGATCGAAAATTTTTTAGATATAAAAAATGCTAATAGATAGACGAACAAAAAAGTTTATATTTTAATCGTACATTTATTGCCAAATATATTTATCTAATATAGCCACCATTTATTTTGATATTATATATAAAATAAATTTCGAAATAAACATATTGGCAAAGAAATAATTGCGTTTTTTTAACTCAAAATTGTATACATCTTCATCAATAATGAATGAAATTTAAATTTAAAAAAAGGATTTTAAAGCTTGAAATCTCTACTTTTAAAAGCTTATCACATTTTTTAAGTTTATATGAGTTTGGTAATTTTTACATATCAAAAACTACGAGCTGAAAAAGATGCAAAATTTTCTTCTCACTTTGTGAGTTTGTAACGTGTCCAAAACAAATTTGAGAAAATTTTCGACTACCTATTGGGAAAGCTTGATACTTTTCCTACAAAATTTTTTTTAAATTTGCTACGATTTTTGGTTATTGAATTATCGCGGATTAAATAAAAGGATCATTTTGACTTTAATTGCTCATAATTCTGTTAAAAATTGTCGTATTGTAATTTAAAAAAGAGATTCTTAAAGCTGAAACTTTATTCTATCAAGATATATTTATATTGGTTGATAAGAAAGTAATTACGATTTTTAGACAGATAGATGCCTTTTAAAAAAAGGCAATTACTTTCTTATCAACTCAATATTTTGCGTTATGTAAAAGATTGAACAAGATTTAGATTGCAATATTTATTTAAAAAAACCAAATAATTGATCATTAAATTGTTATTCTTATAATGTATTTTTACTGGCAAATCGGAAATTTTCATCACAAGCGTGATGAAATTCACACAACGGAAACACACACTTTAAAATTCTTAAATGATAAATTTTGAAATTAATTTTTTTCACCATTCGGAAATATATATTTTTCATGGAATTTTATAACTTTTATAATGCTGCAATAAAATTACAAATCATATACAGTTTAAATTAATAATATTATAAATACTTTAAAATTTTCACTGATATTTTAAAACTTTCATTAAAAGCTTAATAAAATTAATAATTCAATTAATAGTATATTTATAACATCAATGCGAAAAGAGAGAAGAGTGAAATTTAATCTTTTTCTCTTCGTGCTAATTCTCTACGAGAAGTTAATTCCACGCGTATTTCCTCTGATAAAAAAAGTCCTTAAGACCTCGTAACATGCTTTGTCCTCTCTACAGATCGTCGTTAGAAAGATGCATCTTTTGAAAAGGTGCTCTTTTCATATCTAGCAGCGTAAGAGTGGAGCTTTTAATGTATGAGTATCGGTGCATCTGCTTTTACGCAGAGAAAAACGGACATACGTAACATAGAATTCTCTCCAAGGATAATGGCTGAACGAGAGAACTTGAGAATGACCCAGACTAATATATAGTTTATATATCGCGAAAAGCATTGCGTCATTTCGTTTTACTCGTCTCGGTGAACGCTGAAAAATGGGTAATAATACTAATTTCACGCGCAATTTGTTTCTTCTCCATTTCGGAAATTACCAAAAATGCATCTAAATAAAAAATATGAGAATATGTGAAAAATATGCTCGGGCTACAACCATGTAAACGTTACGTTCGAAATGCCGTGCATTGCTTCGTAATGAGTAGAAACGCGATTAACTTTGTTATTTCACAATAAACGTTATTTATATCCTTCTCATAAGATAAAATACAGTGCACGAGTCTCGAGTTAAAACTTCCGCGTTGCTTACGTCTTGTGCATACAGGGTACACTTTTAGAAGTGTCGCTATCGATTCTTCTACGTATCTTGCTGCGCGGATAAAATGACATCGCCAGGATTAAATGACATCTTTATAAACATTTTGCTAAAAGGGAATTTGAGAGCAGACTATTAAAAAATGGAAAATTTTGTCTGCTTCTGTTAAGAGCGGAAAGTAGTTGAAGTGCAGGGCTTAAAATTGTGTGCCGCGTGATGCAAGTAGAATTGTTGATGTTTTGCAATACTGCAACGTTGAATTTACCTTTGAGAATGATAGATAAAAATCATATCGCTTTTTTTGGGTCCTTTGACTCGCAATTGGCTCGCGTTAAATGTCGAAATCTTTTTAATTGATTTCTACTATTAAGCTCTTGTCGTTGACAGAACACGTGATTTACTGTGACATGACAATCGTAGAATCTGTATTTATTTTTAACGTTCATTTCTTTGACAAAAGTAAATATTTTCTTTATTTGACGAGGCAGGTTTTCATTTTCTGCAATCTTCCATTATGGAATAAACAGAAAAATAAATGTCGAATTAACACATTCAATTATTACAAAATCAAAATATTATGTCGATATTAATAATATCGAATTATATTTCTTTTTAATTAAAATAAAAATAATTTTGTAGCTTTCAAAAATTATAAATCACTATTAAGTAAAATGCCTATATGAGCCTCTGTAGTTATTAGATGTGTAAATGTATTTATAAGACGATGAGATATAATTTGCAAACAATTGGAATGTACACTTATCAACGAACTTAACTGCAAAAACTTGTTTGCGAATTATATTGCTTTATAAGTATATTTACTAATAACCACAAAGATTCATATAAGCATTTTACTTAATAATGATTTATATGGATTTTTTTTAAATTCTTTAAATTCCTCAAACATTATTATTTAATTGGATTTAATGAGAGAGAAAGATAATCAGTTTAAATTAACAAATATTTAATATCTATGTAAAATCTAATATTGAAATCGATGACTATGATAATTTTCGAAATTGATAGAAGATATTAGGATGCTTACTAATTTTTTCTCTTGGATAAAGAGAATTCTAATATAAAAAATGGTTTGAAATATTTGCTCAAAGCAGAACGACAAAAAATACTGCTACATTATTTTCTTTCCGTTACATCGCTTCCAATGTTACATCGCTCTCTACGGTGAAAGGTACACACGTCTGCATTACTTATGTATTACAATTTTTATCCTTCATGACATCGTGAAATTGATATGTCTAACATGCATTTTCAACGCCCATACGTTCGTCTTCCACGTTCCTCGTCTTACGGAACAGACCAAGATACTGAGTAAACAATCTCGAGTAAGTAACTTTAGGTTCTGTGATATCTTAATCCATGAACATTAGAGTCTTAGAGATGATAATTACAAGAAGATTTCTTGATGAAATATTTAAATAATTAAAGGATTAAAACGCTTAATCTTTTGAAAGAACCTCGAAACCACTTTGTGTGATTACTGCATATAATTATCTCGAAAAGCTGAAATTTAACAAATTTAAATGTCATTCTAATTTTGTTTCTTAAATCTCCATGTGAATTTGACTTAATTAATACAAATCTCTAAGAACCAGTTTTCTCCATTTTCAGATAAACAATGTGATAATTTTATTTTAATGGATAAACAAAAGAATAAAATAGTAAGCTGAAGTTAAATCAAAAAATGAATCCAATCTAAAAGTTATGTGGAATACTCTAATACGTATTATGAATGATTCTTACAAATTCCCCGCAGAAATGGAAATCAAATTGATTTCATCGAAGGCGTGTCCTGGTACATTTTCACGCTCGGATACACTATGAAGTTGTTTATTTCGAACACGTCGAGCACTGGATTCTCGCGGCTGTCTCGTTTATCGGAGTACCTACTCATTCTATTTCGACGATTCATTCTGTTCGATTTTTAAAGCGTGACAATGTATTAACTACAGAAAACGCTTCATTAAACCCGAAATTGAGGGGACGGTTCTTTCTGATATTTTTGGCCACATATTTTACCGCGACGTTTTTTCCCCAAGCGACAAAAAACGTCTGTCTAATTAATCGCGCGAGTTCTTACTCTGAATTATTAGCGAAGCGTACACACTTGTTCCCGCTCCGTTTATCATTTAATACCCTGCTTTATCGTCGTTCACAGTCATTGAATTTGACTTTTAAATCGCACTTGTGCCCGTTAGCGGAAAACGGGGGCGTGCACGTCCTTGTTTTTCTCATCTCTAAAATTCACTTCATACTTTTGACGAATAGTTCACCAATGCCCAGTGGCGAACAGCAACAATTTAATTTATTTATAGCAAAATACCATAGTTTAACTTGGATTTTGACATTTTAATTTTGTGATCCTCGACTTTAGATCTTATATTCCGAGTTGTAAATATATAGAATACACGCGGATCTGTTATTAATTTAATAACAATTAAAAAAAATAGCAGTTAAAGCTATTCATTTCCAATTAGTTTATGTATGTCTGTTTTCAATTAATTTATTTATCTATCTCGTGGGAAAATTGCCTTCAACGAGATAAATATCAGGCAAACACGTACATCGTCAATTGTATATTATCTGACACATTTCATAAATGTTACAACGTGCAGATAAAATCTATCAAAAGTTTTAATATATACTTTTTATACCAGATTATGTTTAAAGCAGCTTTATTTACAATCATTCAACTGTAGAAATATCATAGGATTGTAAAAAGAAAACTGTATTAAACATTCTTTTTATTTTGTGCAACGGAAATATTCTGGAAATAATTTAATAGAAAAAAAAACGACGAAGGGTACTCATACTCTTACCCGGTGTTACAGACCCGAATGTTTCGCCTGTGTATAATCCATTGCTCCACGATTCTTTGAAGTTCTCCAATGCACTCCCAATATTCCAACGCACGCGGACACATTCGCGAAATATATAAACGAATCTCGTCGATCGATGTCACTCATGGATGTAGAAAGATATGTCAAATCGAGATCGCGCGGACTAACTGCCAGTTAGTCCGTAAATTCATCCGGCATTTTCGATTTTTGGAGCGACGAAAAGACTCCGATTAATCTAATCGGTGATTAATTCAATCGATAGAATTGATTAAAGAAAAATTTTTAACTATAATTCGCCATCTCCAATCTAATATGTTTTTCCACATGTTAAACGAAAAATTAATTCTATTTTAATAAAATAGTAGATATCACTTGATTATAACTTAAGTCAATCGTGGATTAAATTAATTGCTGAAAGCAAAATTTCTAACTATATAATTCGTCAATCTAATATTTTTCCCCACATGTTAAATAACAAAAAATTAATTATTTTGTATTAATAAAACAGTACAGTTACTTGACAAAAAAGAGAATTAATTGTTGGTTAAATTAATATATACAATCAGATGGTAAAATTAAAATAAAATTTCAATTATATATAACTTGTTTATAATTTAATCTTTTTCCATCTATTAAAAAAGATTAATAATCTTTCATGTTAATAGAATATTATGGATATTACTTGATAAAAGACAGAGAGAATTAATCGGCGATTAATTATATTAATATTAATCAGTAGAATTATTTAAAATAAAATTTCTATATACTCATTTCTCTTATACTTTTTCCTTATATTAAAAAATTAATAAAAATTAATTTTATTTATGTTAATAAAATAGAATATAAATTATTTGAAAATTAATCACCAATTAAGATAATGATAATTCTTTGGTGAGCAACCAGTTTTTGTCGCTATTTGTCGACGAGAAAATTTCGACAAGTATTATATCACGTCTCTCTCTCTCTC
>NW_012130077.1:1896724-1899122 GCF_000143395.1 Atta cephalotes
TATATATATATATATATATATATATATATATATATATATATATATGTTTAATATTAAAATAAATGTTATAATTTTCTAATATTCTAAAAAAATCTCTTACATATTCATTTCGTTTATTCTGAAATAAACGAAAGTAAGCAAAGTAAGTAGTAAGGAGGTCATAAATCGAGCAATTTTAATTAACATAATTTACAATTTTGTTGTAAAGAGAAAATTACTGTTGAACTTACAAATTATATAATGCCTCTTAATTTGAACGTATAATTACTCATAATTATACGGAAATAGAAATACGAATAGAGTAGTACTAGCTCATATATAATACTTATAGCATTTTATTAATATTGAGACTACAATGTGACAAAACATTGTGCCTCTGATTATATTTATATACGCTGGGAAAAGTTTCATTTGGTTAGAGCTTGATCCATAATCCAGTCTCCGCGTGAACATAAATTTCTCTTGCCGGTACAAGAGAAAGGATATTAGTTCTGCTCCACCCTCGGGAATCCTTCGGTTTCTTCCTCCCTGTTCGGTTCACCATAAGACGTCCCAATTGTACGCTTGCTCTTTCTCTTCTCCTAACGGACAACGTTGTCGCGATGGTTGCTATGGGGATACCCTTGTATCCCCAGCTTTTTATCGGGCACCAAGCAACAGCGTGCCCGATTTTCACTTCTTATATTTGATCCTCGTGACCCGATGCGTTCCTCTTTCGCTTCCTCGATTTCTTATTCTTTTACCGTTGTTTCCACAAGCCTTCTGGGACTTTCGCACGACGTTGAAACGTTGTTCGTCAGCAAGCCTGCTTCTTGTCCTCAACGAAAACATTGTTACTCTCTTTATCACTCTGGATAAATTCTCGAAATTCTCTGGAAACACGGATAGCTACAGATTTTTCATCGAATGTCATTGCTGTATTTCAAATATCATGTTTCAATTCTTTGATTAATCAATAAGATGATCAAGTAGATTTTGTAGTTCAAAATATTTTCGGAAAAAATTGCAGCGTACATAAATATTTGTATAGAAATTTGTATTGGAAATTGGAATACTTTTAGACAGGATTTTTTACTTCTCTCACAAACTGCATATTAATAAAATAATGCACAAAATAATAAATGAAAGATAATCGATATACATAATGTTATAATTTTTTTGAGATAATGTTATATCTTGTTATCAATTTTGCTTGCAAGTTCGCGAAGCTCACGAGAAAAATTAATGAATAATAGTATACACTTAGCAGTTGCCTGGAAAAAATATTTTCGTGGAAGAATTTCCTGGCGAAGATGTTAGCGAAGGATATTTACCGACCAACACCGTCATGCCTTTCATCTTTTAACGCCCACCTGTGGATCAGTATTTCTTCTAAGAATCGAGCTTCAGGTACGACCACTTGGGACGTGCACGATCCCTGGCATTCGTATTGTTACGTTCATCACGAACGATCGTATCACGAAACGTGATCTCTCGATAGCAAATAATCGCGAATCGTATGTCGTCGATTAGAATTGGATCGTTTGTTTTGCTTCGCAAATTTCTTTCGATTTTCTTCGAACGGCTTGATTTGTTGGAAATTACTATTGTAGATATAGAGAATGTAACAGAGTTAACAGAAAATATTGAAGAATCGTGTCCAATAACAGATAAAGAAAATAAATATTTAAACGGATTCTTGCACGAAAAGATCTTTTGCAAGTCAAGAGAGTTTTCCTGGAAGCAATTATCGTCTGTTGCAATACCAATTTCAGTATTAAAAGCGATGGTCTTGGTATTTTGCTTCTCATATATATAATTCTCTCTTCTTTTTCTTTCTTTTTTTCTTTCAATCTATTTTACAATTCGTTTATTTTACTTCTCATTCGTGATTCGACTAATTCGATTAATTTTGTTTTAATTTCAATCATGTAGCGAAAGATTTAATACATTACATATTTTTAAATGATATTAATAGTCTTTAACGCTTTCAATACTACAATGTTTTTGTAATATTGTTCGGAATCTTTTGAAATGGAAAATATGAGTGATAGAAATTTCATTTTAGAAACTTGAAAATTTCATGAAACATACATATCCCAAGAGTGATAAAAAAGTTAATCAAATATTCGGCTTAAAATTTTTATTTCTCTCTCATGTGATTAATTTAATTTGTGCAACATTTTTTTAAATATAACTTCGTTTTTTAAAGGTAACAGACATTTTTGTTCTGCAGTAATAATTGCACTTAATTAAAACCAATATAAATTGAAAAATTTATAGATATTAATATAGATTCAATTTACAGTATCAGTATAATTAAATAATCGATACATATATATATATATATATATATATATGTATATATATAAATTGAAGTATATTATTATATACATATTAGGTGTAAGTAAAAAGAAAT
>NW_012130077.1:1899428-1900780 GCF_000143395.1 Atta cephalotes
TTATAATATTTATATTTATGATGTTTATATTACATTTTTTACAATATTTTTTTAAAGAGACTCATTATCATCAATAAAAAATTAAATTGCTTATCAATTTAATTTATTGTTTCAAGACCGACAAATAATCGGCGCAATTTGCTTGGAAATTGTAAAATTCACACAAAAGTATTATGGTAAATATTATACTTGCAATACATTTCATCAGTTTATAAGAAATATTAACAATTTTTTGTAACTTTTATAATTTATTATTAGGGTAACTTCGGCAAATATATCGCGCTGGAATTTACGCCATAGAAGTCAGAAAAAATAGAAGGAATAGGATAATTTTCCCAACTACTCTGTTACATGCCTTTATGTTATATTAGTATTATGATTTCAGTTTCTTGCTGTTAATATTAATGAAATTATTGTGAGTTGAATCGATTTATCACTGTGTTAAGTAGCGCCATCATAAATTATAATCTACATAAAATGATTACTGTAGGACGTGCAAAAGACTTAGTGGTTATTTCGTGATACATGAGTAGAGGAATAGTAAAGTATGTTGTATAACAAAATACAAGTACTTTGCTCTTGTATGCTTTGTTTAATTCGTTGTCTTGTATATCCCACCTGTTTGGGATATATGACATTTTTAACAGGCGGGATTTATGCTCAAAGCATACAAAGTGCGCAGATTGAATTCAGTGTACTAAATGCAATAAACGCATTACATGAAATATGTACCTTATGTCATAACACTTGTAATACATCTGGAAAGATTGCAATTATTATTTATTACTTCATATACATATTTATCATTCTTATTCCGTAATAAAATTTATAAACACTTTTATAAGTTATTGTGTCATTTTATGTCTTATTTATATGCATTATTTGTAAATTTTATATGAGCCATACGCCCACCCTCCCCCTATGAGTAGCCATATATCCCACCCTTATGAGATATACGGCAATACAAGGGTTTAAAAAAGTTCATTTTTTAATACGAAATATAAATATTTCGGATTTCTAATATTTTTCATAATGATAGATAGTACAAAGTTTTTACTGATATAGTTTTTACTGATATAGTTCATTTACTTTAAACATAGTAAATAATAGTTAATAAATTAAGTTTTTGATAGGTGCGGCGTATATATTGAGTTATCCTAAATCAATTTTTACAATATATTATTATATATTTACAATATATATATATATATATATATATATATATATATATATATATATATTATATAATAATATATATATATATAATAAATATACTATATATATTTCGTTTATTTCTAGTAATAAAACGTAAAAGTAAAGAACAACGACGTAGTAGACTACGACGAACGACG
>NW_012130077.1:1900800-1911783 GCF_000143395.1 Atta cephalotes
ATATATATATGTATATATATAAAATTTGAAGTATATTATTATATACATATTAGGTGTAAGTAAAAAGAAATCCATTTATTTTTCCATTCAATTTCATGCAAAAATAATGGATTTCTTTTTACTACACCTAATATATAAAAATAGTGTCTTTGAACAATGTTCTTTAAATATTTGCTACTTCACACAAAAATGTCTCCCTATAAAGCATATATTGATACTTCCATTATCGATTCCCTGTCATTCTCAAATATTTAACTCGATAGAAAGCTTTAAACGCGTGGCAGACATGATCGAGTTTACAAAACGTGCATACCGCACCGTCTCGATAAAGGGGACATTTTACCATCATTTATGTGGAGAATACCGATTCTATCTCGTAATACGTTTCTGACATTTCCGAATAAAAACTCGTTTTCGTATCGCACTGCTGTATTTGTATGAATCGTTTCAGTTATTTTATACTTGCGTTACATATTTTCCATAGACTTCCACTAAGCAATGTTTAATTTTTAATTACATTCGCTACGTCATTTACAAAGCAATTTATTATTACAAAGCAATTCTTAAACACAGAATAATCAAGACAGAATAATAATATTATTGATTAAAACAAAAATTTACAGCTTATTAATTGTAAAAAGCATGGTAACAATATCTGTGTCAATTAAAATATTCAGAAAGTGTAGATGAATGTTGTTCAAGATACGTTTTGTTCCATTTTTTTCACCTGGAAACTTTTGCGATTTTCATCCAGGATGAAAGCAAAGAGATTTTGTTTTATCTGAAGGATGGCTCTATTTCATTTTTTTTTTACATCCCATTTCCTTCAGCTAACTGTTACTGACCGTCAGCTTGTTCACAGATGAGCTTGCGAAACGATGCCGGATGAGTTTTCCTTCCGACGAGTTTTGGGGTCGGATTTTATTAAGGTACTTTATATTTCGCGTGGTTTGCGTCGCGATCTGCGATGCAAGGAAACGAGACCTTCAATTTGCGCAAGCACTACTTCGCTGAGTCCTCTGCAAGTTTTTTCTGCGAATAAACTTTGCTCGTTTTTACGAGGCCGCAATCACGGCGATATCTCGCGATATCCCAGGAGTTATTATTACCTTCGAGCAAACATCTTAAAACATTTCTCGCCATTACAAGGATTTTTACACCACGTGGCATATTGTATATAATTTAAAAGCAATTTTTGTGAAATCAAAATGCTTCTTATGAAACATTTATAAAATTATGATGCATTCAATATCGAAAATATTTTATTCTGGAAAATAAATTTCTCAAGCCTTTTCATTTTATTACAATATAATTTGAGATTAACGGATAGAAATATTATTAGTAGAATAAGTCATTAAAATTTGATTGCTCTATTTCATTTCGTAATAATTGTAAGATTAGAAAGTTAAGTTCTCTCTCATTGCTGTTAGAACATTGGAAGAAAATTTTAAGAGTTGAGGATATATTTTGATGCTATATTAATAATATCATTATTTGAATTAATCATATCATTATTATTGGATTTAACAATACATTAGTATCTCTTTTCTAATAAGAATTTAGAATCAATATTCAATGCTTCAAGTACAGCAACAATCGTTGATGAAAGTATATTTATGCTGTACAATTATTATGAACTAAAAATGTAACGCTTGCGTATGCACGTTCACATAAATTTTTGAAATATGTAATCCCATTTCTTGCTTCCTATCTATGTACTAGTTTCTGGTTACGATGCTTCGAATTACACACGCGTGTCGCGTTGCGTAAAATTAAATTCAGGAGCGAATATGATATTGCGGGATATCTATTGCACGTTCATAATTTCAATGTTAACGTGATGCTCGCACGAGTAATTCATTTTATTCGCATAACGCTAGTAAGTCATACCACGCAATTGTTAGATAATAAATATGAAGAATATAGAAAAAAATAAGAAAATTTCCTTCAATTTTTTAAATATTGTATAATTGTATAATTTTAAATCATTTAAATCCCTTCATTTTTCTCTTAAAAATGTAGCAATGTAGCAATAGAAAGTATAAACACATTTCTTACGTACAAAATGAATTTTATTTTCCGTTTTGATCTTCAAAACAACGTTCGCTCTATGGTCGCATAACACGAACCATTTTCCGCTCAGCTCTCGCAATCGACATTATTAACGCACAATGGATGTTGAAACAGGAAATGTCAAAGCTGTCGTATTAATGACGTTTTGCCGACCGATAATACAAGCTATAATGTGACGTTAAACTAGACGTATTACGGTATTGCAAGGTAGTAATCTGGATAGTCACTTGATACACGCGTTTTCATCATGTCTTAAAATCGAGGAAATACTGATAAATCATAACTCGAAAAAGTACGCATGATTTATTTCACTCAATATTTATTACTAAAAAGAAATCAAGAAACGTATTTTCATAATTGTAATATAAGACTGTTAAAATATTATTACATAATATTCTTAATATCATAAAATTCGAATTGTTTCAAATTATTTTAAATAAATCTTTCGTTGAAAATGTTATCAAATTCCTGAAATTTTTTCAAAACAAATTTGTAAAGCTTAAAATTATTACTTTATTGAACAATTTTACACCTCATATGTTTTTTAATTTTAAAAGAAAAAAAAAGATGTTTAATATATCTTAATATTAATGCAACCACAACAAAGAGAAAATTTTTATTAAAAAATTTATTTTTCTAAACAAAAAATTATGATAAATTTATTCTTAAAATTAATTTTCATTTATAAAAAAATATTTTGTAAAATCGACTAAAATATCTTTTCGCAGTGGAATTTATTTTTAATGATGCACAAAATTGTGGTGACCAATAAAAAAATTATTACACATTTCTCCGTTTATTATGTTGTATTATAAAATCTCTTGTATTTAATATGGTTATATTTAACAGCGGGAAAATTAAAAGTTTTATGCTTTCGATCTTTTTATAAATTTATATTCTTTGCCATAATACACGTTTTTCGCGTAGTTTCTCGCGCTTTACAAACCTCAGCGTGGCTTTCGGATGCGGGCTTTAGCACGAACAAATAAAAGTTTGCAATCTGCGTACTTTTGTGCATCTGCACTTTCCTGTAGTTTCAAATAACATTAGTAAAAAAAGAAAAAAATTCTATTTGTTGTTGGGATTTGTATCAAGGATTCTTTTTGTATTCTGAAAAAACATTTATTATATAACATTATATACTTAGCAATAATATAATCTGGTTAATATTTTTTTCAACACTCTTTATTTTATTTGAATTTTTATGTCTTATATACTTACATATACTATATATTTAATACTCAATTATTGTAAAAACTTTAACTATTTAAAAAAACTGTTTCATAATTCCAAAATTTTTAATTTTTTTTCAAGAGAAAGAATTTTAGAAAAGTTGAAGCACGTTGTACTTTGTAAATTTTCATTCAGTGTTAATTAAAAATTAATTAAAATTAATATTAAATTAGAGAAATGAAATAAAGTGAAATAAAATTTAAAAACAAAAAATATGAGAATTACGAAATTGTAAGTTTTAATTGAATAATTACTAGTAATATTGACTTACATTTTTTAATATGTAAAATTTTCGTACTTTTAAGAAACTTTTATATTTAAACTTATTGACAATCGATTTTAAAGATACATTCGTTACTGATGCTCGTTTGTTTGGCAGAGCGAAGTAATTGGGGCAAGTGAATCGCTAATTAGGTCACTTCGTGCATAAGTAAGTTCTATGGCTTTGACAGGGAGATTAATTAATTGTTGTCCGCGCACATTTCGGGTCCAGCTTTCAACAAGCTGCAGTTTTTTCTGTCTACAGTTCTTCTGACAAAATTGTAATTACGCTTTACCGAAACGCTTTTGTCTCCCATTGAACTACTTCTCTTAATTCGTCTTATACAAGCCGTTAAACTTTGCCGTTAACGACCGGCTGTATTAGCATACGAATGGATTGGAGTTGGTCGACTTGCGATTTCTCTTAATATAAGGCTACGCAATAATTAAGTTTTAACGAGGTAATACCGTTATAAGTACGAGTTTCTGGAATGTTATTAATATATGGCAAAGCTTGTAGCGAATCAGTTTCGCGGGAATTATGGGAAGATTATGGACAGAAGTGCGTATTTGAGTGAAATTTGTAGCGTATAATTCAAAGTTTGCACATATTTGACGGGGAATGCAGTTCTATCAAGTTTCACTTAATACACGGGTATCAGATGTGGGTGAAACCGGAGGTGAAATAAGTATTCAAGTGATGCAAAAATTCTCACATAACGCATTTATGATAATATTCCATATTTTAATAGGTTGAATAATTTTAAAATCATATTTCTTCTCATATACGGTGAAACTTTATATTTAATTTGATATCGTGATCCGACTGATTATTAAACTGTTAAAATATTTTTATAAAATGTGTAGGAAATTATTATATATATATATATAAAATATTATATCAGGTTACATATTTTGTCGCAGCACGTTATTTATTCACGGTATTCTTGCATTACATTATCATAATCAAACTCCATTGTCAGTCTGTTACAACGTCATTGATTTTCGATAATGCTTATAAGAAACCGATGGTGGCGTCGCGCGTCGCCTCGGTTTACATAAAAACAAAGTGACTCTTGTAATTAAAAGTGATCATCAATTGCTCCCACGCTATCTCAAGTATCATGCGCCTTTACAGGATACAGCATCATCGAGAGCGCGATGTCTCTCTACATCAACTACTTTACTACTTGGTAGCGGTCTATCGAAAAAAAAAAGTTTGTGTGTGTGTATCTTTTGCAGGTCGGCCAGGCCCTTGCCATGCGATGTCGTTGCAGAGCCCCAGACTTCGACATTACAGGTCGAAACATCAAATCAGATATATGCCTTCTAAAAAAGTTTTCAGTATGTGCTGTATACAATGAGAAAAAAAATATGCGGCTCTCTCGCTCTATAGTAATTTGTATATATATATTATATTATGTAATATATATATATATATATATACATCTCGAGTTTCTTTATGCATCCACGCTTTTGGAATGACGTTCATCGGCGCTCGCGAAACACGCTGCGGTAACATTTCTAGACCGGAAGCTGATATCGACTTGTGTGATCTCGACGATCTCGAGTTTTGCATACGTTAGAATGAGTTCTTGAGTTTACTCGCTTCTCCTTTGAAACCTGCCTTATTCATATTTAAATCTATGTTAATTCCGAACGACGTAAAGAATTCAATTTTACATATATTAAACATTAAACGGAACGTGTCATTGTCGTGGTAATTTTATATAGCGCGAATGTCTTAAAATTGAGGATAAAAAATAATAATATTGGTTTTTTTATTTTGTATCTATAAGTGTCATGATCATGATTAAATTGATGTTAAATATATTTTTATTTATTTTCTAAATGTGATGCGAGAATGTTTACGATGTTTGTTGCAAGATCTATTTCTGTTCGTTACATATCAATTTGTCGGAAATATTTCGCGTTATTTTCTAAAATTCCACATTCGCGCTAACATAGATTCTGAGATTATTCTCGCGTATCTCTATCAGACGTCGACATGGTCGAGCTTACACAACTGTCGTTTTTAATTATTACACTTGCGTTCTTGTGTCTATTGTACATTGTTAGAGTGTTGTTCTACTTAGCTACGTTTGTATTATCTTGGATATCTCGTTAAGTTCTTTCGATCGTATCTACGAAGTGGGCGAAGTAGACGAAGCGTGGTTTCGTGGCGATAAAGAAGCAGGAAGAGGCTCGCATCTGTATATATCAATACCTCGTGCGCCTCCACCCGCTGTATCTCGAATACCAGAATAGCTTCACGCAAAATCGAGCATGACGATCATCCCTATCGTGAACGCGTTTTTTTCGAGGGCTTACGAGAGAAACCACGACTTCGACAAATTATCACTTTCAAGCGCTCTGTTGGCATGGCCTGGTTTCACGTAACTTTATCGTTGAGAGATGCACCTTCTTCTTCCGTTGAAAGTTCTTCCGTTCCGCTTGCGAGCGGACGTCGCGCTTTCCTTGCCGACTTAAACCAAGACCGCACGCTTCCTCTTTTCCAGGACCATGACAGCGATCTGCTTCGTGTGCAACCTGCCGATCCTAAGTCATCAAGTTGGGCTGATATGGCAGGGTGGCAACGGCTGGGACGACCTCGTGCGAGAGCAAGTGGAGGAGTCCACTCTGAGGCAACGCCTGGGTATGCATAGACACGCTTTTAGCCCGTAACCAGAATTTTTTCGCACGAAAGCACATTATGGAAATTCGTTGGTTTTTCTCATGCAAAAGTGCTTTGAATTCATTTTCATGCGGATTGTAATGGTGGTGTGTGTGATTTGCGGAAATATTAAAGTCAGAAGTTAATGGTATTTATATTGTCTTCTACTTTTTTCGAGAGTAAAATGCATTCTTTAAAAAAAAAAAAAATATATATTGCTAAATAGAAAATTATAACACAAAAGAATGGCGTTTTGAGAATAAAGAAATATAATGGTATGATTAATATATTTCATATTTTCATTTCTCGAGATCTTCAATTTTCTCTATTAGATATATGTAAAATATATATATGTAAAAATAATGTTTCAATATTGACAATCTACTTTAATAAAGCTACAAGAACTCCTATTAAACTCCATTATATTACTGTACTGTATCGGATTTTTGTAACAACTCGATAATAAGACAGCATTATCTTACAATTTACCGAATAACCATCTCTTCGGTATATAGCGTAATGTATTTGCCCTTAGGAACAGGCAGACGAGATTCCGCGGCACAGATCACGTCAATCTCGCCACCTGGCGAAACTCAAGATTGTTCACCGACGAACCAGCGCCGACGGCGATCGAGTCTCGCTCAATTGACTGATATTCTGCGGGAATGGGGTGGCGGAGGTATTTCCACGAAAAGCAGCCGTGGCAACAAGCTTTGTCGAAGAGAAACCTTGGCGGATATCGCCAAATCGCTACCGTGGTCGCGACAAACTACCACGGACGCCAGCCATTTGGTCAGCCTGCGAAAAAGGCGGGAGAGTTCGGTCGACAGCGGCATCCGGAGCCAAGTGTCCAGCAAGTCCAGACGAGATTCCGCCATCAGTGACCTTAAGAACGATATAGCCAAACTTTGGAGCAAAAAGGATGTATTGCTGCAACCACAGCCGCCGCCCACTGTCATCTCGCCCACGCCACGCCGAGGTAAAGTTTTCAACGAGAGGAAAGTCGCTTTATCAGTCTAAAAATAGCACGTTTACGTTATCTACATTGGAAATCCCGTTTCACGGAGAATGGATCCACTAATTTCGCGAGTCGCGAATACTAAAGTAAATTGGGGATGTCTGTGTGGAAATCATGAATTTTATATTAGGAACAAATTAAGTTTCGTTATATCTATATCGGTTCAGAATAATCGAGTTCGGAAAAAGTTTAGAGAAGATGGCACATCCCATTTTCTTTTAATGGTTATGACGACATAATGTGTAGACTTGTACGGAATTTTTGAATTATTATATTGCATTTCAATTTTAATAATTTTTATTTTTACGTCAGTGAATCTTATTTTTAAATTAAAAGACAAGAAAGTTTTTGTAATCTATATTAGCAAAGTAATGATTATTCATATCAAATATTTCTTTCAATGTACATATGCACAAAACATAAATTTTCGAACGATGTAAAGAAAACTTATCTTTACGGAAGAAATGCATTTAAATTGCTTAAAGAATTGTACATGTATTTTGTTGACTATTTTTATATTGCAGGCTCAGGCGAATCGAGAAATTCTCGTCGCGGTTCGGGAGAGAGCGCAAGGTCTAGGAGGGATTCAGTGATTACGGGACAATCTCAGATACGGGACAGTCCCGGTGATCGTAAGCACAATTGTCGTCATCACAGACGTAGGCAATCTCAACAATCTGTCGATGGAGGTGGTGTCACGCCTACGAAATATTATAGAAATGATCAAAGACCAAGCGCTTCCAGTACAGACAGCGCGGGTAGCAATACGGTTCGGTTAGTTAAATTACAATAAATCAATTAGATCTTAATAAATTTACTTAACAAATATGAGAAATAATTCAACTTTCAGAGTTAATTATTTTCAATATTGATATGTTATAAATTGTATATAAGTAATTTTCACAATTAATTATTTTCAATGATCCGTTAATTGATACGTTACAAGTTGTGTAAATATAGATAAAGGAAATAAAGGTTTTGCTGACATATCTAAAAGTTAAATACAAATCTGAAAATATAATTTTGTTGGATCACATTTAAATTACGTAAATTTAAGTTAATTGCTACAAAAAAAATAGAACTTTCAGCACTGCTCATTATATTTAAAAATTATAATTATATCGAATATAGTTAGAGTCCAGTACTAGTAGTCTAATATAGAAAATCCAATGTAGGTGTCAATCACACACTGTGTAACACAGTGAATCATCCTTGTTATTTACCTATATTAAACAAGGATAACATAATTCACTGTTACACAGAGTGTTGTACAATGTCTGACTGTGTTCTTGCTGGAAAACACGTAGTTAGTTGATGGCCCAAAAAATTATTTTCAAATCTGTAGCTAAGCGTTTTTAGATGTTTCAGCAAAACCATTTTTTCTGTGTAATATATTGTACGATGCTAAATAATAGGACTTGTTTAATCTAAAATTATTTATTCGTGTTTGCATTAATAAAATACAATATACCTGGCTTATTAATTTTCTTCTATCGCAGAGAACATCTGGAGGCTCAGAGGAACTCCACGGACAAAAGTGAGAGATCGAGTAGCATCGAAGGCAAAACCCAATCAACAGGTTCCACCATGATTGATACAAAGATGGTGATGACGACGTCCTTGATAGTTAATGGGAAAGGGCCGGTTGTTATCACGACTACCGATTTGAAGACAATGTCGCTCAACACTTCGCCAGTGATGTCCACCTTATGCCAGACTATGTCGACCTTAACTGTAGACACAAAACCCGTGATTGAAAACAAAATTGGTGTCAGCTTAGACGCATCCATGAATCCACCGACCATCGTTATGTCCTCGGTAACACCACCGGCGATTTCACCGACGGCCGGAAGCAGCCTTCCGCTTCCTGGGACTTCGACTTCCGGTAGCTCCAGTCCAGTCGGCTCCCCGAATGTCAATAATACACCTACGCATCCGTTACTTTCCACTCGAAGAGACTCGACCACGCAGGTAGCGGTTATCGATAGATCTCTTTTTTTGTGATAAAGGATAGCAATTAAGCAGCTCATACTATGAAATTATAATATTGTTTTTATTAATATTTCAAAAAGATCTTCCAACTGCCTCTCTCTCTTTAATTATTTAATGAAATAATTTTATAATTAGAGATCTTTAATTTCGTTTGAGGATCATTGATTTTATAATGGTCATCGATTCTTTTGACAGTGTAATTTCAAGGGTAAAGAAGTCTCGCCGAGTAAACTGTCGAGGCTAATACGCCAACATGCAGCAATTGATGAATCGATGCCACCCACAGGACGACGTGGTAGCCAACCAACTTTATCGCCTGATCCTGAAGATGGAGGTAGGTACCAACTGTTGTAGCAAATTTTTCTACTTTTAAGTTTTTAAAATTTTGATTAAGACTTTTAAATTTTGGCGATTGATATGTTAACATTTAAATCATTTTTTAATTAATGTCTTGCAAAAATTTCTTTTATATATAAATAATGTGTGATTGAAGAAGAAAAGTATTAAAAAAGGACATTTCTATAATTGAATAAATGACAAAATATATTAATCTTGATGTATGTTTGAAGGTCGAAAAGCACGGAGAGACTCTTTAAGCCCGGATTCTGCTTCTTACCTACGACGTCGCGATTCAAAAAGTCATCTGAGTCCTGATAGAAATGTCGATAAGAGAGATATCAGCCCTATCAGACAGAGAAAGAGTCGATTAAGAAGACAGTCCACCTCAATTGCTGGTCGGCCATCACGGTACCTGCATTCTATTGATTTTTTTAACATATATGGTGTAAACAATGCTTCGTTCGATGTACTCTTATTCTATTATCAACACTTCAAATTATTCATTTTGAAATATTTTATTTTAACGTTGTGTAAGATTTTGTATATTAAAATATTGTTATATATAATTAATTAATATTATAAAATATTTTTATAAATTTACAATACATCACATATGACATTTTTAGATACTTATATTATTTCAATTTGTTTTTTTATAAATAAGAAAAATTATAACGGGATTAATTTGTAATTAAGAGAGATATTTTTCATTTACTTTATAAAGTAATTTACTTTCATTTACTTTTGTCAGATAAAGTTCATTTAAATAGATATAAATTAAATATATGAATTAAAATGGATATAAAAATCCGAACAATAATTTCATAAAAGTTTATAGATGTGCTCGATGTCGTGTTACTATAACACGGCAGTGTCTCACGTCATGTTTTAACGAGATACTACCGTGTCTTCAGATTTTGAATTTAAAGCTAGGCAATCGTGTTTCACATCGAATTTTGTATTACAGTTCGCCGGACAGTTCTTCGTGTTCGTCTAGAGAGCCCAGTCCTTGCGCTCGCGCACCCGGTAATATTCACCATGCGCCGATAATTCGACGGCAATCCACCACGGAGGAGATCCTGATAGCGCGCGGTTTTCGACGGCAGAGTACCACCGAAGAAATGATACGATGCCGTAATTTTAGACGCCAGAGCTCTCAGAGCGACGATACGGTTTGTTCCTTTCGATAATTCACAATAAACTCCATCTTACAATTAGGATGAATGTATTAAAAGAATAATCATTCAAATTTTTTTTAACAAAGAAAACTTTGTCAGAATTTTTATTAAAAATTTCCAAAGAAAAGTATTAATGGATACATTTAATAATTTCTAGTAGTTTTTTTTACTTTAAAAATAAATTTTATAAAGTAACATCAATCTTGAAATACTTG
>NW_012130077.1:1914356-1917879 GCF_000143395.1 Atta cephalotes
TTTTTTTATCAAAAAATTATTAAATCCTTTTAATTAATATATATATATTAATCTGTAAATCATTGTAAGAAATTTATACTTATTTTACATTTTGCAGGTTCAGAGATCTCGCGGACGAAGAAACAGCTCGGCTCAAATCACGGATGGTACTTTCGCATCGATGACAGTTGAAACATCTAGCACTTTATTTGACAGCAGCACCCAGACTGGTGAGTGATAGAAAGGAATTTCGCTGATCGATATAATTATTATGTACAAAGGGGAATCGCATATTATTATTTTAAATCGCGGCGTTACAGTGAATTTCAGCGTATGCCAATTAAAATTCCATCCGACTTTTTTAACAGCAACAACTTTTTACGAAAGTATTTTTTGTGAATTTTTAATACTTAAGATATTCTATGTATGCACTAATCTTGAAATAATAATCGATTTGATAATCACTTGATGGTAACTAAACTACATGATAATAATATTAATTATAGAAATAATTATAATTATAGAATAATTATAATTATAATTATAGAAATAATTATAGAAATTCGAAGCACGTAGCACATTTATATTTTTATTTATTTATATGCATAAATTTTTATGCTTGGATGTTTATACGTATAGAATTTTATGATCAGATTACGTCATGCTGCAGTAGTATGAATCAATGATATTTCTCAACGGTATTATACCTTACAATGTTCCATCACAAAAAATTGTTTCTAGAATAAATTTTGCTTTCCATTTATCAGACATTCTGTTCTATTAGATTTGATTAAAAAGTTCTTGTTTCTTCTTTTTTAGAGATCATATAATACATTTCACATATTTTGCGTCGTAATGAACGACGTAATGAACAGTAGCCTTAACGCAACACTATTGATCCGTCTCACTTAATAGGAATTTAAATTCAAACTTGAATTATGTAAGTAAATCTCCATTACTTTTTTAATACATTTTAAAAATAACTGCTGCTGAATGTTTACAAGTGTTATTAATATTATATTTATACAAAAAAGTATTATCAAATCAATCAAAAAAATAACAAAAAATTTTTTTTAATTACTAAAAATTTCTTAAATAATTTAATAATAAAGAGATATAAAATAAAATCTCTCTTTTGTGAGATTTATGATCGGATTACGTCATGTTGCAGTAGTACAAATCAATGATATTTCTCAACGGTATTATATCTCATATAATGTTTTTATTATAAAAAATTATTTTCAATATGTTTTCAACTGTTTTTTTAACGAAAAACTTGAACACGAGAATAGTTTCCATTACAAAAAATTTATTTTCTATGATTAATTTTTTCCTCTTTATGTCCTTTCTTTTAATTATAATTATGTATATCGTGTATTATTACATCATATACGTATATACTTATAGCTTCCATGTATTTTATTATTAATGGATGTTTTTCCAATTTAGATTTTATTTAATTTCATTTCTACATAAGTATAGCAATCAAGAAGGTTTTCTCATCTCCGAACTGACTGAAACTAATATTCATTCAAATTAGAAATTCAAATAATTATAGTAATTATTCTCATTACTTTAGATAGCAAGTCCGCATATTCGTTATCAAGCGTTCTCCATCTCGAACATTGCGCTAAATTCGCGCCCTTATTGCTACGTGCGCGATCGGACGCGGGGGTCGCGGATAACCGTCGCGATGCTCGAGGACGCAGGCGTCATCGTGGCCGGTTTAGTTCCTGCGGAATAACACGGGGTGCACGGCAGTCGATAGGCTGAAAAACAGAAAACTAGCCCTTGTTGTAAGACACCCCTCGGCTAAGGACGAGCGTGTGTACATTTGTCGCGGCTCCGCTTCGTGCGCGAGGTGTTCCTGTCTTTATAGAATACGCAAGAATAATCGCATTAGAATACATCTTAGATTGAGACGAAGACATCGAAAATATTCGTTGAACTCAGGAACAAGTGTTTATTTCGCCATCCTGAGGATCGACGATCGAATTCAAGCGAGGAAGGATCGCTGTTGAGAAAAGGATCTTCTGCGATCGAACGATACGCTTAATTCCTCATGTTTTAATTGAAGGTGGACGTAATAAATCCTTTTGCCTGTCTCACTTCCTTCTTTGTCTGTTTACTTGCATCGAAGGATCGATCCTGAGGCGATCAAATGAACCACGGGCTCGGTGGCGAGTCATGCTGTCAGGAAGGTGCACAATTCTTCCTGCGGATGATCGTCGAGTTTATCCATTAGAGCGATGAAAACACGTTGATCGTGGGTAATGACTTTTCTTTCGATCTGCAGATTTGGATTTATCAACTGTTAGGATTTTCGTGTGTGAACAAAGGCGTTTTCTCCCGATATATATATCGCGAACTCATCGTCTTCGCGGAGCGCAAGATCAGGTGTTTCCCGGTGACAGGACACAACCACTTGTGGCGGGGCCCGGCAAACAACATATTCGATATCGGCCCCCATCATCACGCGAACAAATTTGGAAATTGGCCAACGCGTGGCACGCGTCGTCAGGGAGACAGGGATCTAACTCATCCTATCATCGGACGTCCTAAAAAACCTTTTCGTGACCTTCAAAGCGGCACCGGATGTCTACGAACGTCCTTGACACATTATGTCGATCGTTCGATAGTCGCGTGCGCGATTGGTCAGTGTGCCGATTGTGTTTTCTCTGTGTAATGCCAAATTCATTGTGAGTGATGGCGAGGAGGACTCGTCCTGGCGATCGAGGATGTTGCTTTCCTGTCATGACACTGGAGACTCTCACAAAAGTGATCCACAGGTATGACCCAATCGTATGAACTTTCAATGAATTTTCAATATAAAATATTCCATTTTCTCTTTTAATATAATGCAAGAATAATTATCATGAAAATTTTATATTCTGTGTAAATTTTACATTACATCGAATATTTTGTGGAATCTGATATGCATCGAGTGCAAAAAATATTCGTACATTTTTATTTAAAAAAGCTGTAGAAAATAAACATTAAGCAACAATTTTACATGAGTACATTCTGTCCTGATATAAACAAAAGAGCTTCATGTATTCCTGATTTTAAAATCTAAATTTCTCGACTCTATAACTTTTTGTGCGTTCAAATAATATGATTTTTCATTTCTATTTATTTTTAAAGTAATATGTTTTAATTATTATACATTTTTTTAGGCAAAATAATTTTGAGAACTATGCAATTCATTTTATTTTTTGTTAATCAATTGCTAACTAATATTTAACTAATATTTACTTTTTAAAAATAAAGTTTTATAAAATGTTATGTTCGAATATTTTTAAAATATAGTATGTACTTTTTGTACTCATTACATATATTTTACGTAAGAATATTGGATTGATAATATTTTTTCGAATAAATATTGTAGTATTCTTCGAATAATTCGTTATATATATATATATATATATATATATATATATATATATACTACTACTTACGTTTAATTTTTAAAACTTTTAACGTTTTAAGTTTTTAATTTTTAAATTTAACTTTAACCCGTTATTAGGTTTACCTTTAATTACGT
>NW_012130077.1:1917899-1924183 GCF_000143395.1 Atta cephalotes
TTACGTTTACCGTTACTACTAACTATAATTATTTTAACGTTAACGTAAGTATAGTAGTAGTATATATTATTATATATATAGTATATATATATATATATATATATATATATATATATATATATATATATATATACACTCTCGATTTTTTAAAATTCAGTTTATTTTAATAATTCCATGTCTATCAGTATCATCGATTCGTACTACTGCAACATTTGATTATACAATATATTTTTCAAATATATAATATTTGAAATTAAATATATAAAACCTTATCTAGTTTATGTAATGTGATGTATTTTATTATTGTAATTATTGATGCGTAATAGAAAATTTTTCTTGTACAATATAAATTATTTCAAAATTTGCATCTATTATTAATTTAGAATCGATTTTCTTTTAGACAAACGCCTTTCGATATTCTTTTTTAAAATATAATTTAATATAATTTAATACAATTTAATATAATAATAATAATAATAAATTTTTAAGTTTAAAGTGTATAATATATATATTTAAATATATATATATATTTTTTTTATATATATTTTATATATATTTAAAATATAAATCTTACATTAATATCATGATTGAGGAGGAGCAGTTATCTAAATATTTAGATCACGAAACACAATATGAAGTTTAATATAAAAGTTTTAGAAATTTGATGACCAACAGCATCATAGAGAAAAGAGTGTTATAAAAATTCGCAATATCGTACAACTCATAGTATAACATTTTCTCTTTATTTCACAAGCAATAAAGTAACGTAAAGTAAAGTAAATGATATGTGTCATGCTAAACGCTCATGAGAAGTTAGAGCGAAGCTTATCGCGTGTCATATCGCAATTTGTAATATGTCGTGTTACACTTGAGATTAATAAGTCAATACGAATTATACGTGTTAATTCATAGTTAGTTGCTAATTTAGATTACGAATTCTAACGCACCGTGTCCAAATATCAAAGTTAAATCTTTGCGAACCTAACGTATGTAAATCGAAGAAGCATGACATAATTTACTCCGGTCTACTAAAATTTTAATTTTAATACGTAGGTGTAATACATTAATGCGTATTATATCTATCTTAACGAATAATTAAAACCGTGAATTTCTCAAAGTATGATATTCAACCTTGTATTGTCACAGCGTGTACGATGATACTTAGAAGGCAATCAATCAATCATACTCATTCATGATGTTGTCGTTTTTTTGGATTGGTGATATGGACACCACAGAGAATATAGTGTTATACGTTTACATTTTGAGCGATACTTTGGTCGAGCTTATGATGTGTATTCGCCAAGTTAAGATGCGATATAATAGTATCTTTCGATAATATTGGAAACGATAAATATTTTCATTGTGAATTTTACGATAGATGTAATCAGTGCGCGGAGAACCCTGAGAGTGCTTTTATCGTGAGGCGTGTTTAATAAGCGCATTTACTTTGTGTGTTTTGTGCATGTCGAAATTAATTAAAAATAATGCTTTCAACATTGATATTCTGTTGCATATTTTAATTTTTAATATTCGAATATCGTGAGATTAAAATGTTGATTCATTAGATTCGTAAACCGAAACGGATTCCATTCATTAATTTGATCCGTGACTAGTTTTTATTTTTACTTGTTAATACTTTTTATTAATTTGAATATAATTAAAATCACGACCGATTAATTATTTAAATGTGAAATTTTTCATTGTATGAAGAGAGTAGAATATATAATATTTGCGTCAGAGTTACGCGGAGGTAAATCATTTTTGCAAATACTCCTCGATGATTCTCCCAAGGACGATCGTTATAAGAAACTTAAGTTAACTCGAACGACTAAAAGTTGTCGTGGCATTTTTTGCATCTCTTTCCAGCATATTAAAGATTTGAAATGTTGATAACTTTTACTTGTATCTCACAAGTAAGTTTGAAAAGGTATCGCGTATCATTAAATCGGGAAAAAAATTTGTGCGAGATCAAAAAATAAAGAAACACTTTCAAATAAAATTACTGCAATGTGCTGACTTTATTAAAGAGAAAATTAATTTTTTATTAGCAAAAATCTGTAGCGGAATGTCGAGAATCTATGATTGTATTTGTCTGATTTACTAGTCCAACAAGTATTTTTGAAACAAATAATTCGAGCGTATCTATTAGTAATAATTTAATTTATGAAATGTTATTAAATATTTTATTAATTCGAATATATAACTATATTAAATTAGCCTTTTTCTCGTACAGGTAACATTAAGTATGCATGTTAATGCGTACATATTCGCAAGTGCGCTTTTAAATTAGTCAATCGAACGGCAGCTATCGATGATTTAATTAGAGACAATTATTGAATACGTACAAATACATAAAATGTAATAGAGTTACCACCAATCTACGTTACTAAATTAACTCCAGTGTCCATCTGGAATATTTTCAATAACACTAAATTAAGCAACTGGCATAACATAAATTTCAATAATAATGAATTAAACAACTCGTATAACAAACATATTTAAATTACAAAAAAATATTCATCGACTGCTATATAGATTGATAAGAAATAAATTATATTTGATTTTTTTTATTAGTTATGCTGTAATTTTTTTAAGAATATAACTCTTCAATATTTCACTTTCTGTTTTTGACATCTACTGATCAAAGTTGCAATTAGAACTTATTATTATGTTGTATCGTGTAATATGATAATATTTATTGATCTATATATTTATTGATCTTATTACATTTTTCGCCTGCATCTTTTCCCTGCACAACACCAAAGTTTTTCACCTCGATAACTTTCTATTTTATAGTAGCTTTTAATTTTACTGCAATTTACTGCTCTTAATTATGTTTCTTTTATCTTCAAGATTCGTCCAATGTTCGCGTAATTTAGTGGTTACACATTTCAAGGCAACGACCAAGAGAGCAGAAAAGAGGACTATAGACAAATTGTCCGTAATTTATGCGCTACTAGCAAATGTAATTTTCCAGATCGACCTGGTGTCTTCGTCGCGCGACTCTGCGTCCATTTCGAAATTGCTCTTGTGTGTTTTCGCGTTCCCATTAAAGAAAGGTTGTTAAATAAAGTGAGAGCCTCAACTTTTACGTTGAGTGTCTTCATCTTTCGTTTCATTTTTTTGTTAATGCCATTGTAGGCTTTTTTCTTATCGATGTATGTGGCTCTTTTTGCTGAGGATATTTCATCCTCAACAATGGTTAAATTGCAACGAGCAAATATTTCTTAGGACAGGATAAAGACGTTGCAAAAATATCGATTATTATTAGCTTTCTTCATGAAAAGATAAATAAGATTACTTGAATGACAATATGGCAATGAAAAATCAACAATTAGATGATAGATTTTAAAGATAGTAATCGAAAATCAATTTTTAAATTATATTTGCTCATTATTTCGCGTTTAATTTGAGATTTTATATTTATTTAAGATTATGCAATATATAAAAGAATATCAAAATTTTAGCTAGACATTCTTTTTTAAATCACAATTTTGTTTGTAATAATATATTTAATCGTACAATTACTTAATTTTATTTGTCCGCGAATCTCTCCGTGATTTTATTCGCTAAATCTTTTCAATTATACATTTTCAGATTCAATTATACATTTTATGTTTTCATCATTGAAATACTGTAACTATTGCTTTTTTCATATTCTTATGTCGTTCCCCTAGGATTATCCTGCGGAGCGGATAGGTATTAAAATCTTTACCGTTCAGCTATGGAGTTAAAGAAAAAAAGCTGTTTCGGATATATAGTAGATTGTTTCATTTTCTTTGACCGCTTGTAAACGTGAGATGAAACAATATTTGTTTCATATTTCATAAGATTGAAAGGACGAAAGCGAGGGTGACGGACGAAAAGAAATTACACGCGTTTCACAAGTTAATGGAACGTTCTGATTATAAGTATAAGAAAACAGATGTAACATTGCGTATAATGGCGATAGTACATCCTAATAACAATCGCAATCAAATTTGTAACATTGCGTATAATGGCGATAGCACATCCTAATAACAGTCGCAATCAAATTTGGGCCCAAATATATTCTCTTACTGTGTATTCACGGGAATCTTACACTTTTCTTATTGAGTTATTACATCATAATTCTGATGTTCTTCGCTCATTCATCATGTAACACGGTTTAATGAATCTTTAATCGAGAAATATATATTAATCAGCCGTGGCTGATGCTATTGAAAAAATTTCCAGACTCATTGTACGTCAGCCATCGAAAATTCTCGTGATCGTCCTTTATCCATTTGTTAACTATAAAGGACGCTTTCATCGGCGCGTTAACAATGAAGCTGATAAATTTCTCTCAATATGCAATGTGTCGATAAAATGCTGATAATAAGGATAAGAAGCAATCTCTTTTGTAATGTCATAGTTATTGATAACCGAGTAATCGTATCTCTTGTCATAAATCTATAGCAAAGTTTGCAATGCGAAGGGCATTTATCACTTAAAGGAGTATTTTATATATCGGGTGTATGTGGTCGACTAGGAGGTTCTAATATTCTGGTTACTCAACGCTAAAATTATCGTCATAGCTATTTTAAGCAAGGCTCATGTCGATTGTTAATAATTCATATAGTGTTTTACTTGTTTTCGTAATGGCTACATAATCTCTCGATATTATACGTACGAATAATTAATTAATGGTTATGGTTGATGACTTCGTGCTGCCATTTTCTTATTATTAATAATAAATAAGAATGCAGTATCATGAAATATGTAGGATCACATAGGACACGTCTATCTAATCTAATATTCAGAACAGAAGATTAAAGAACAACAATAGAATCGATGTTCTCGAGATGTTTATGATGTGTTGGTGGTCGTAAATTCATCGTATCAATCACGCGTCGATCTTGGGTGTTGCTCGAACACATCACTCCCCGTATGTGCGTTTATTAAGGATTTATTTGGGCTCTAATCCGCCTTGGACTGCCTGCGCAAATTGCAAATCAATTATTCGTATTGACGCAAAGGGGGCACGGCATACTCGCGGATTAAAGAGAAATTCCAATTTGGCACACACGAGTGTAAATAATCGGTATTTTATTCGTGACCGCATGTATTGTGATTAAGACCTGCCACGCTTTTCCTCCGCAATTTATTTAAACGCAAAATCCACATGGATTAATTGGGAAATTGACATATAAATGTACGACATTGAAAATACAATTTCCCCGTTGCAATTTTATGAAGCGTATAAAAATTCTTTCTCTGGAAACGTTGTTCTTTCTAAAATTCCAATTTTCGAAACCTGAAACTTTATATGGTCATAAACCTGCACGAAGTGCTTTTCTCCTGGTACAAGAGCTATTCTCGAAGTGCGGATGGACCTGCATTTTTATTAGTTTTGAGAGAATATAGTGTTAAAGAAAAAACGAAAAAAAAACGTGAATGAGAATTTAACTTTTTCTACAATACTATATATGTGCAAACTGCAGAAGAATCCCGAGTGCAATAATTACACGAGATGTAATTATTGTTTCCATTGGTGGTAATCGCCAGCAGGAGAACTCTCGGGAATTTCATTGGTTTCGATAAATTCTGCCGAGGTCGCGCTCTCCGGTCATCAATTCCCAACGACAAGACTGCGTTCACTGCTAAGGCTGAATTTACGCGGTTTGCTCTTGGTGATCCTCTCGGGTAAATCGTCCCAAGTGAATGAATCGGAAGTGAACTATCGACAAGCTCAAGTTCACTCAAAGCCCTTCATCTTTGATCGTTTGTAATTCATAAGTTATTGGTGCCTTTTAGGGAAAATTGACTCTATATTAATAGAAATATCTATCATTAAAATTAATTTTGAAAATATTAACATATGTATGTACACATTTCAATTATAAATCATCTGATGATAAGAATTTTCAAGATTTTTGCTTCGTCGAGCTGATAGTAATTTTCCATGAGAATCTCATTTCTTAGCATGAAGAATTACTTTTGTCGAAACACAGAATTACTTTTGTCTGAGTAAGATTTATTTTTCGTTTATTTCCAATGATTTATGTTGAATATGCTGTGTAAACTCAGCTTAATCGCACCATATACGATAGGTTTCCACATCCTTCGTATTGGAAAACTCTATAAATGATTCGATGTCAATATCATACCGCCATATGGTTCGGACTTAATCGGGAAAATTTAGTTTATATTGTTTGAAAGTTTGCGCTGTGCTGCTCCTAAATTAATATCATCTTTCACTAATTTCCATCTCTATGATTCAATTGGAACGATATTTATTACTGTTTGCACACGTTTCATATCTA
>NW_012130077.1:1924751-1944377 GCF_000143395.1 Atta cephalotes
AAAAAATAATCTGATAATATTTTAAGTCAAAAATATGAGCTAAAGAAAATTTTATTTTTATAATTTTATTTTTATTTACATAAAATGTGATACGCAAAATATGTATGTTCCTTACAGAGTTTCTCTAAATTTTGATTCATACGACTTATAAGTGGAGCATAATATTTACCTTGACATTTTTACTAGGCAAAGATCGATTCCTAATTGATCCATACAATCTATGAATAAAAAGAAATACAGAAAATCTGATACATTCTATATATTTAATTCTAATTGAATTTCCTGGATAGCTAAAGGTTAAAGGATGTTAACTGCGATTATAAATAGTTCTCATTAATTATTGTGACTAAATGCTATTATTATAAAATGTTGAATATGTGCATGATAATATAGGAACGACAAGCACAATTGTTCGAGAAATAATTAGTTTTGCCTTCAGTTTTACTGGAAAATTTTCCCTCATTTTAATTTAATAAATGTAATAATTATTTAATAATAAATTAATTTTAGGTAACGCTAAAAGAATTATCTTCTGGATTTCACAATGAATGTCATCGTTTAAAAGCGTCACCTCTTCTGGAACTATCGGATACAATTGCATTACGCATATGGCACGTGCGTATAATTGCGCCTTAGGTGAATTAAGCGAGTTGCTTCCGCTGAAACTCGCTTTTGGAGTTTACGTCAAATCCGGCTTTCTTGTAGCATAGGATGTGACAAGTTTTATTTTCTCATTAATCACGATCGAGCCCAGACTCTGTAAATTAACGACGACGGATAAACGATCTGATCCAAGCACGTAATAAAGACAAGGGTCAAAGCGTCAATAAAAGTTGTGGAGACAATGTGCGTCTGTGATATTATGTGGTCGGGTTTTTCATCTTTTTCTTAAGAATAAACGCTCGCAAATTTTATTTGCAGTGAATGCTTTACAAAGAATGTTGTATGACCGCGAGATTGCATTTATCAGCAGAAATGGGAGTAACAGGACAACAACGAAGAATTAATTAATTAGGAGCGAGAGAAATGTAATGTAATGCAGTTCCACTGATAGTTGTAAGCTAACATAGAAGATTGTCCCAACAAAAGTTCATCATAATTAGAATTAGAATAGAGATTATAATAAAGTTTCGATTTAAAATGCAATGAATGTTTCCTCAAAAAATTGTAGTTTCTTTTTTAATTGCAGAAACGTAAACTCTTAAATTTTTGCTAATTTCTTTGAAATCCGGCTATCTGTTACAAAACATATATTTACATTAAATTAAATTAAATTACTTTTGTTTCTAAGGTAGTCTTTGCTTTCTCATATCTTCATTCTTATGCGAAGAAAAATATGTTGCAGCTACCTATTTCATTATGAATAAAAAGAGCCACGGAATCAAATGAGTAAAAAATGTTTTATGCAGGAGTAAAAGTTTTACTCTGATGTCTGAAATTCATTTTTTATTCTGTATATTTTCAAGTGTAATTTAAAAAAATTAAACAAAAATGAAGCACGCTGTCTAAAAGCAAGAGCTTTTGATTGTATGGAACGAGTCCGAAAATTCGAAGCTTCGATAGATCGAGTCCGTCGTTAACATATTAAAGTACTGATAAAAGGCTGCGTCAATATCACTTGGTTCGTGCGTGCACACTATTAATTTCCTTCGTTACTAAAACCTGTCTGGAATAACAAACACGCAACTCCAAAGTAATATTTTTGAATATACTTCCGGCACAATGGCTACACTGAAGCTCTGTTTTATTCGCTCCTCTAACATTTTTATTTACTTTGCTTAATACTTTTCAACTTTCAGACATCTCGTTATCGCGATTGGAAATAGAAGGAGAGACATTACAATTTTTTTCTTGTAAAGTGTTGATTACACGTTCTATGTTACTTGACATTTTCTGATACTCTATTTTGTCGTGTAATGGATGTATAAATAAGAACAAGGTTATCTTGAATATAATCATCATGGGAGTAAAAAAACCGGCAAGTGTAGAGCGACTCCTTCGTCGCTTCCTATTTTTTCCGAATCTTTATTTCAAATAGTGATAAAGTGCATGTTTTATGTCGGTAGTAGACGCTCGTTAGAATTTGACCTAGCTCTTGCATATTTTAGACGAGATTTGCATCGTGCTGCATTTCAAAATAAAAAAACGAAACCTAAAGAGGTATGTATACACCACGCTACCGTGACGAAGGGTGTTGAAATATATATCGTCACATGTAAACTACGGATTAATCGACATTTCCCGCAGTTTCGTTTGCGCCAGTACGCGATTTTATTTCGTCGATCCACGTTACGGTGCGGGTATGTTTGCTCCACGTTTTTTTTTGTGAATTTATTCCATCGTGTTATCCTTTAAAATTTTCAATTTTTACTTCCGCCGAAAATCATGCGGGATGTGAAATATTTTTCAGTGATATTTGAACACCAAAGGATATGTTAAAATTTTCGGTAATTGATAAACTATGCTAAATTTTATTTATAATAAAAAGATAGTGCAAAGTATATATAGGATTTATTTTGATTCCTTAAACGTATCGGAAAAAAAGAGAAAAGTTTAAAATCTAATATACTTTACACAAGACTTGTATGTAAAGTATATTAGGTAATAGCGTAAGTCGAGAGTGAAAAGAATATAATGCGTTGGTTCAAGCGAAATACCATCCAATGTAATCTTATATCACATGCCACAGTTGCGACACAAATAATTTCGCTTGTCATCTAGATATTTTGCACGAAATATATTGCGGTCTGTGAAAACTTGTAACAAGATTACCGCAATGTAGCTACTTAATATTTTAAATTCATCAGCGTCTTTTAAATTTCTCTCAACAGTATGTAAATATTAATAACATTCATTAAAAATTCGTAATAGAATACGTTCGAAACAGTGTTTATAAATTTATCAAATATATATAATATTATAAATTTTATAAATTTATTTTGTTAAAAACATCTGGTGAAACTGGTTATGTCTTTAATTTTATATATCTTTTTTGCGTTATCTCAATTGAAAAATAAAGTTAAAAGAAATAAAAAATTGGACTATAAGATTATGTCATAGTTAAAATATATTTGTAAATGAAAATAATTCATTTGAAAAAACATTTCTGTAATTATATTTACTGAAATAGTAATATTTCACAAATTTAAGAAGCAAGCATTTTTCATTGCATACTTATTTGATGTGATATCATATTATATTTATAAAATATCATTATATCATATTACATTTCGAATTGTGTACATATTGTTTCAATTAAAATTACATAAAATACGATTTTTAATACATATGAATTTAATTTAAAACAAATATCTTGTGTGGTAGAAGCCATTACAATTTTAACTCAACAAAATTCAATTACGAGTTCCGTTTCTATTCAAGATATACATCGTCATTGTTAAAACGTAATAATAATCACATTATATATAACTTTCTAACAACCCAAGTTAAACAATGAGATTCAAGTCGACGTATCTATGCTTTATATGCAGGGAAGAGAGTTGCCAAGTACACAGCATTCTCTGACTTTCTACTATTACTTCTGAATTGATATAAATGAGTCTGAAGAGGTGATTCTTTAAGCAATTTTGAATAATTTTGAATAAAATTATTACATATGCATACATGAATATTTACATCAACTATTCAGCGTAGATCCTCAAGAACATTATTCTATATCTACTTTTGTTAATTAATTATTTTATAAATTAATTATCTAATTTCATATTATAAATATTTTATTTTATAAAAAATTTATTTTGGAGTAATGATATTAAATTTTTTTTTAATTTTTAAATCACTCCTTCATTTTTATTTCTTTTTTACTATCACTATAAGATCACACTTAAGATCACGTTCTTGCCAAGTCTAGAACTAAGAGTTACTAAATATGATATTTTTAACAATTCCATTAATTCTGCAGTCACGGAATAGAGCATGCATGTATGAGCCTTCATTGACAGGATGTGCGTGCGTGCATGCGTGCAATTAGTACATATCACAGCGGTCACGAACGTCGCGCCGTCCTCCTTCTTGACGAGATCGGCGTGACGCCGTGCCGTGACGCCTACTTTCCTCTCGATATCAAAATTCCATGCCTGGCATGCGCTGGAATTCTTTACGGCCTCCGATGTGCCGTCGTGTGGTATGGTGTCACGAGAACGTCGACCACACCCCAGCTTAGCTCAACACGACCTCGCGGAAGAGTAGTTAAGTAAGGACACACAAGAATGAGAAGAGAAGGGGGAAGGGGAGAGTATCGGAAAACAGGCGGAGGTAGAAAAATAGTGTAAATGGAACAGGATGATGCGCAAGTTTCTCCTGAACAACCAGGAGATTTTAATGGTGATAATGAGAAAGAGGATATTACGCGACACGTGGTAGATGCTTGTAGAATAATAAATGCGAAAACGAGGAAAAAATATATGTGAATATAGAAAGAAATGTTTCAATTATTGCAAAAATGATTTATTTAAGATAAATATTTATGATTTCTTTAGTAAATATAAATATGAATAGAGTATAAATATGAATATTAGTATAAATATGAACTCCTCAAGAGAGTCCGGTTATGTAATATAGTCTTTTCACGAGACAAATATAGTGGCATTTGTTGTTTATTGCAAAGTATTGCAGAAGATGGACCATAAAATTTATGGAAGCCTATATATTCTGTAATATAGAGTCAAATATTGCTACCATATTTCTTGCGTGATTAGTCTCTTGAGAGTCTTTAGATATAAAGAGAGAATTTTTGACAGATACAGAGATTTATCTTGTGACAGACATTTTGAATATCTATTATAAGAGAAAATTCATTTTAAAATCCTTTTAATTATAATTAAAATAAATTTAAATAATTAAAAGTAATTTATTGCTTTTTTCTTATTTCGACATTTATCGCTACAGGCATTTACCTGTATATCGTATCATTATTCGTCCTTTAGAAACTATTCTATTTCTGCGCTTATTGTTTCAAGAACCGTCGCCGTTGTACGACAACAACCACTACCACGAGGAGTGCCTAAAATGTAACAGCTGCGGCCTGAATCTCACGGGACCCAATCAAAAGCGGGCGAGACGGTGAGTAAGATAGAATCGCATTCTCGGTGCGGTTTACGCTTCCGGCGAACTTGTAAAACGATATTATCCTTAATCAGTATTGTCGTAAGCATTATTATGTGCTGTACCACATTAATGTGAAGCACGCCTCTTGTCCTTTTATTTTCATACTCGTTTTACGACATTTCCATTTCATCGAGGCTCTTAACGTGACTGTAACGATTTCATTTGGTAATCCAATACCGTTTTCGAAACTATCTAGGAAGAATGTGTCTCTCAAAAATCTTGAGATACACTCTTTTTTTGGATTTTCAAAAGGTTTCAATTTTGCATTGTTTATAATGTTGTTTGACTTTGCATGTAACCTCCATGATTTTATATTTCACAATATGCAGAAAGGTAATGCATGCTCCGGAAATTGCCAAAAAAATGCTTAGTCACAAATTACAATTTTCATCATTTGGGTTATCATTTATTATTTGGTTCGTTCATTTATTATTTTTTATTACCCCCGGCCTGATTTCACGCAATCTGCATTCAGCCACGTACAAAATGGACGTTCGGTGAATAAACGCTTTACATTTTGTATTTAAAAGTATTATTATACAGGATAACGGTAAATTATACAGTCAAACGAGCAGTTTTATTGTTGACTACGGTATAATATTGGCAATGCGAAATGTTGCGCGCGAAAATAATTTTTGTTTACAATTTAACACCGTCAGAGAGGAACATAAATAACTATACGATATTCAACAGAATTATATCCATGTTATTTGCTTTATGCTATCACTCTCTCGACTTCTTTTACATATTTTAAAAATTAAGCCGACGCTCTCTCTCTCTCTCTCTCTCTCTCTCTCTCTCTCTCTTATGGAATAAGATCCTTGACGGACGATCCCATGATGCTGAATTCTCAAGATATTTCTGCCTGGAAACTGAGTAGCGAATATTCGAGATATACATGACGAAATAGAACACGAAATGCTATTTGATCTGTATCTCACAGACGCACAAAGTAACACAATTGATAAATAAATATAACTATTTGATCTATTTTTCTTTTTTTTTTTTTGGAATAAGAAGCATGATTCTATTATTAACAATTTGTACGTCATCTTATCATATAAATGTAATACAACATATATTTTTTCCATCGTTTATAAAACGCATTTCTTCCATCTTTTAAAATGTATTATATAACTCTGTAATCAATTTGCGTAGATGAAATAAAATATGAGAACTGTAACACGTGGATATCCTTTATATAGCGCGAGAAACTCAATCGGTCGAGGAGCCAGTCGCGAAGCTCCGCTTTTGTAATGTATTGCCATACAAACAGAGATTCCGTTCACGATTTAACACTTTGTTCGCAGAGGCGAGAAAGACATCAATAGATCGCGACAGTAGGAAAGCGCTTTTTTCGCCATGCATCACGTCGTCCAACTTTTACTATACTCTCCCGACGAACGTAGAAATTCCGCGTCCGATTAACATGATGGACAAAACGCGAAATCAAGCGTTCGTCCCAGTGAATTCGATCTCCAATTAATTTGATCGGACGATTGAAGTCCAACGAAATTGCGATATACTCTTCATGAAAAATCATCCTAGTTTTATCAAGAGTCACGCGAAAGCTGTTGCACCGGTTGGAATACCGTCTCCGCGCGAATATCGCGCTTTTGCACCCTCGTACATTTGATCGAATTTACATGGCCGATGAGATTCGATCCCGAAAAGAATGCTCAGCCATCTATTGCGTTTCCCATTCGAGAACATTTACGTCACATATGTGGGGATCATTGCGAGGCTCAGTCGATCGGAAAGCCATCCCGTCGCGCCGTTCGATCGCGAGTCACGTGGAGTTGAATTGACGATTTTAACGTAGTCTCCCGTGGATAAAAGGACGAATAATATATCTTCTATATCGGGTCGCCGATTCAGAAGCCCATTTGCGATTCAACGAACGTTACGACGAGCGTTATCGTCGAGCTGCCACGTTGAAAAACGCCACGTCACAGTGCGTCATAATGTCATCCCTCGACAAGCTTTCTTCCCTCCGCGGAGAGCGAGGGATTATCGAAAAATATTTTTATTATTCTATCGCGCGGACCGAAGGCAGACTGTGAAAATAACGCGCGGAATCCTGTCAGATGCAGGCCGAATTGGAATGGACGTTTTAATGTAACGTTATGCGATTACCATTGCCGTTTTACAACCTTTACGCAAGTCGCTAATACATCACTTTAATGCATTATGAGGTTATCGCCTATCGTACAGGTAATATAAATAGAAATGTCATATGAAGCTTAAGAAATCATATTTTTTTTATGATTTACGTCCGTGACAGTCGATCACTCTTATATGTATATGGAACACAACTCGCAAAATATCAATGAAAATTGACAAATATTACAAATATAGTTGAGAATATAATGCTCTCCGAAATTTAATAAATTACGAAGAGATTAACGTGTTTTTGTATGGATCATCACAGTTTCTACTAAAACTCAGTATAGTTCATACTTTTAATTGATATTGCGTAAATCCATGTGATAAAAGCGCACGATAAAAGAGATAAGGGAGCGATGTGTTCCAATAACAGCCACCGTCGGGATGTAACAACGGATTCACGTTTATCAAGCGATCTGAACTCTCTCATGAAACTTCGTTTCTCTTGATTGTTTTCGTGATGATAAGATTCATTTAAGTTCAAGTTTCATCACGTTGAAATGAAAAGCATCACTTGGAGATTTTTTCTATCTTTAATCAAATGCCTTCTAACTAGAATCAGATCCGTCTTAATTACTTTTTTTATAATCAACTCATTGAGTTTTTATTTCAAATTGATTGTTGTTCATTTTTACGACAATTCATTTTTACGACAAATTTAATACCAAAAGATGTTACATAATAAGAGCAAATATCATTACTATTCATTGCCAGTAACTGTTCACTTTTATGTTGGAAATGATGCTCCATAAACACCTATTTATTATTCTTGGATGAAAAGCAATAAAATACTGCTCGTTTTCAACGAACAATTCTGAGAGTTGTTCTGTATTTCAGATTCAAGAATCAGATACTTTGCGATCTGCACTTTGCCGACGTGGCGCTGATGGAGTGCTCGGACTTCATGCAGCAGTTGCGCAGCTTCAAACCACAAAGTTTAGGCTGTGCAGTTGCGAGAAGAAAATCTTCGACCACCCTGATCTTTCCATTGCCACCTCAGGCGTGCTCTGGTAAGTGCTTTCATCATCGCTCATTCTTCCTCTCTCTTATCGTCGGGTTGCATTTTCGTGAACGAGCCCAGTGCCACCGACTTTTGGAAGAGTGCATATGTATGAGATGAAGCTACAGGTGGTTCCGCCTGTCTTGGATTACTCACGATTATATGAGCGACGTTACTTCGTCACGCCGGATTCGAATAGTAGAATGTAAATGTTCGGTAACGGAGTCACAAATGGGAATCACAAAATATTCATGAAAGAAGAAATAATAATTGTCGCGTTTCTTCAGTTCAATGTATTGAAATGGATGATCGTGTGTACTAAATAATTTCAAAGCGAATTAGATCGTAAGCGTTGATAATCTTCAAGTATTAATAAATATTAATAAATAAAAGCTATAAATAAATAAATAAAATTATAAATAAATAAATAATATTTAATTAGGCTATGAATAATAGACTATATTTAATTAGCTATATATAATTATTATATATATTAGCTATATAATATATAATATTAGCTATATAATATATTATATATTAGCTATATAAAAAAGGCCTAAATATAACCTAAATATAGCCTAAGTATAGCCTAATATAGCCTAATGTAGCCTAAATATAGCCTAATATAGTCTAATACAGCTTAATATAGCCTAAATATAGCCTATATTTGTAGCCTAATTATAGGCTAATTATTAAGTGCTATTTATTAGCATTCTAATAAATATTATATTTTTTTCTTCTCAAAAGTTATCTCCGGACCATACTTACGTGATACGAAAGTTTTCTCAAAAAATTAGAAGATATAAATTTCAAAGTTATTACAAGATCTTGCTCGATTATTGAATCGTAAAAAATATCTCTATATATAAGATAAATTTCATTTGAATTTCTCACTTGAATCGCAATTACAAATCGACTTTCAAGATTCGTCTATTGAACTGTTCCATGACTATCTTTCAAGATTAGTTTCAGCTGAATTTCTCAGCAGAAATATGACTATAAATACGGGCCTTAAACATATCAGTTACTATCCTGAAATGCAATTTTTTAATTATAAAGGCAAAGTATAATAACATCTATATAAAAATTATTATTAGCATAAAATCTTTCGATGAAAATGCCAATATTTATTTATCTTGTATTAAGGGCAACTCTGGCAAATACGCCGCACTAGAATTTATGCCACAGAAATCAGAAAAAAAAATAGAAAGAATGAGAGTAATATTGCAACTACTCTGTTAATATCTTTTATGTTATATACATATTATAATTTCATTGTGTTATAATTTCAGCTTCTTACTATTAATGCTTCTTACTATTCTTAATATTAATGAAATTATTGTGAGTTGAATCTCGATTTATCATTGTATAATAAGTAGCACGCCATCATATATTATAATCTATATAAAATGATTATTGTAGGGCGCGTAAAAAACTTATTGTTAGTAGTTTATTTCGTGAGAATAGTAAAGCATGTTGTACAACAAAATATAAATGTTTTGCTCTTGTATTCTTTGTTTAATTTGTTGTCTTATATGTCCCATCTGTTTGGGATATACGGCATTTTTAGCGGATGGGATTTATGTCCAAAGCAAAAGTGCGCAGATTGGATTCAGTATGCTAAATGTAATAAACGCATTACATGAAATATATCTCATGTAATGACCTAATATAGGAAGATTGTAATTATTATCTATTACTTCATATACATATTTATCATTTTTATTCCTTAATAAAACTTTGTAAACATATTTTATAGTTATTGTGTCATTTTACGTCTTATTTATAAGCATTATTTGTAAATTTTTTATGAACCGTACATACCCCTATGAGTAGCCGTATATCCCATTCCGATGGCAAAAGAGTTCGTATTAAAAAAATTCATTTTTTAATACGAAAAATAAGTATTTCGGATTTCTAATATTTTTTCATAGTAATAAACAGTATAAAGTTTTTGCTGATATAATTCGTTCACTTTAAAAATAGTACATAATAATACTTAATAAATTAAGTTTTTGTTAGATGCAGCGTATATACCGAAGTTGCCCTATATTAATATCTTGTATATTAATATCTTGCATTATATATATATATATATATATATATATATATATATATAAATTAATATTTATATATATATATATAAATTAATATTTACTTAAAACACTTAAGGCGTTATCCATTCCTTTGATATCGATCCTTTTGTTTCGCGAATTGAGGAAATTCTCCAAAGGTAGGGAACCAGCGGCGTGTCCAAATTCGGGTTTCTAGTGAGAAACGGATGGCTATTATATGCGAACAAAGAGCCCGGCAATTAGGTCGATTTGCAGCAGTGGAGCTACGATGAAGAGGAGGGCACCGCGGGCGGCTCACTCTAAGTTCGAATACCAAGCCCTGTTTGCAAACAGCTTGGTGTTCTACCTTACAGTGAATCGACTGCGGTATCGTCGACAGCCGCACGTCAGAAGAAGGAACAGAGGAAGACAGAAAGGAGGAAGATTGATAAAACGAGGCAACAGAGCACGCAGGGGCAGAGAGGAAACATATTACCGGAGATACGTACTTAAGTGGACGTGAGTCCGGCGTCATGGAAGGAAAATCTCTTCAAGATTCTCCGCATCTCTCTCTCTCTAGGTTCCACCTTACGGTCGATTCATTCTCGAGGCGCTATTTTATCGGATCAGATTCCTCTTTTAATGATTTTCAGACAGAGTGCTTGTCTTTGGATACTATTTATTCTATCTGTTTTTCTCGTTCTTTATATCTCTCTCTTTTCTTTGTTTCACTAATTTTAAACAAACTCCTTTTCGTCTCGAGAATGATTCGACCAATCCTTTTCGTATCTGTGAAGAACACCATCGGCGTCATCGCCCACCAATTTACTCCGCCGAGAAGAGAGCTAGTCAAACGGGTTTAATTAACGTTAATCTCGCTTTGAGCGAAATTGCCCAATCGACGTCCGCGCGCTTCATGATGAAAACGTTGAGGATTATTGCATTTACGTACAACGTGTACAATGACAATGTAATAACTTTTACTACGATATTACTCTATGATTACATTCTTTAATGATTTCTCGCTTAATCTATAAAACTTCCAAAGGTACAATCGAAATAGCTCACAGAATTCCGGCAGGTACGGCTTATCATATAAAGTTGTTGTACTCATTTTAACAATTTATTCCTATTTTTTTCTAGATTTTCTAGATTTACTCATCACTGCTCATTTTAAAAAATAACATTCATAATAAGTAAATTAGAATTCGATACAAGTTGAAAATAAATTTCCCCGTATAGACGAATTCTGTCAAGAGTTCCCGCACAACCTGATACCAACACCCGGCTACTGGATCGAATGCTCGCGACAACAGATCACGTCGGACACAATCTGGGACGAAAGTGAGAGCGAACATGAGGCTACCGATCCTGAACAAGCGGAAGGACAGAGTACGGAGGATCGTTCGTCGATATTGAGACGGCAGGATAAGACTTCTTGTTTATTCGAAGCGGAAAATGAAGGTGATACGGATGATCCGCCTCGAAAGAAGACTACCATCGAGGAGCAATGGGAAAAGAATCAGGGTTTCGAGCTCACCTCCGTCGAACAAGAGACCTATGAGAAATATTTCTATGGCTCGGAACATTGGAATTATTTTACAAACGATGAAGATCTGGGACCGGTGATACTCAGCATTAAACAAGAGACGCTTAATAATCGTGACCAATTCAGGATTTTAGTCAGAGCCATCAGTTACACGGTTCATGGCCTTATCCCTGCCAGTTGCGTCTTTGCTGACCGGTAATTCCTAAATTACATTTTACTCTCATGTTACTTATGTCGTATTTAAAAATTTTTCTAAAAAATTAATTTATTCATTAATAAGAGTAAACAAATTATTATATCAAGTAATAATTTATCTAGTTTTAAATAAATATTTTAGATTCCTAAAATAATAAAAGTTGTGCGGTTTACGAGTTATCTCTGTGTTTTGATACATCATTAAACACCAACGTTTCGCGAATCTTGCATTTAATGATGTATCAAGACACGGAGATAGCCCATAAACCGCGCACCTCTACAAAGAAAATACTCATGAAAGCCTCCAGAGTATAATAAAAATTGTAGTAAAATTATATATGTAAAATTGAAATTTTGAACTAAAATTGTACTAAAAATTTATTCTAGCAGTTAAACAAATTGAAATTGTTAATTAAATGCATGTTACAAACCAATCAATATCTCTTCAAAGATACATGAAACATGATAGATTTTTTTTGGCAGATATAATCGAGAAGAAGTGGTACGAAGTCTCGGTAAGGAGGTGAACATCAATCCACCGTTAACCCTGGGCCAATTACCAGATACGCCCGAAGAACTTCTGAAGCTCGATCAAGTTTTTATCAAGTCCGAGCTGAAAGTGGGGATGATTTATGTTCAGGAAGGGCAATATAACGAGGAAGAGATACTCGATAACAATGATAATTCGCTGCTCTTCGAGGAATTCCTGCAGATTCTCGGGGACAAGATTAGGTTGAAGGGATTCGACAAGTACAAAGGTGGTCTCGACACCGTACACGATTTGACGGGCCTATATTCTGTCTACACCAACTGGAGGGGCATCGAGATAATGTTTCACGTGTCCACCTTATTGCCTTACGAGAAACACGATCCTCAAAAAGTAAGTTATTTATTGCACTGTTATTTCAGTTGTACTTTCCTTGAATTTTCTCGTTAACGCGACAAATAAATTTTAGTGATAAAAATGCCAAGAATTTAATTAAAAATCTTTACTCTTTGTTCGTGTAGCTTCAAAGAAAAAGACACATTGGCAATGATATAGTGTGTGTCGTATTTTTGGAAGCCGATAACACGAGTTTCAGTCCAGCTTGCATCAAATCGCACTTTTTGCACACATTTATCTTGGTGCGAGTGAGTCCACGGATAAAGCGAAAAATCACGAGATATGAGGTATCCGTAGTTACAAGGGATGAAGTTGGGGCCTACAAACCGTATCTATGGGAGCAAAGTGTCTTTGAAAAAGGTATTATTACATTTTCATATAAAACTGACGTGACGATAAAAGAAATTATTTTTATTTGAAAAAAAAAAGAATTTATATATAAAACGTTATTGCATCACAAGGAAAGTTTATGTTTTTTTCCTATCATATCGCAAATATTTACAACGTTTAATCGTTGGCATTATGTATGCATTAAATGACAATATAAATATATATTCGCAATAGATATTGATAAATATGTAATTTGCATAATAATATAATCTTCATTATAAATCTACATATACATGGTTTGCGACAAAGTTTAGCAAATTTGATATTACTTGATAATTTCTGCTTTGACATTGCACTGCAATTATCGAATTTTTAATCAAACAAAATAATGACAATATAAATGCAAGATTAAATTGCTCGCTATTTTAGCATTGTCTCAGTTTAAAATCTCCTCTATACGTTGAACTTATCTATCGAATTGGATTCTCGGGCGCAACAGGTCCAATGTTCCGAGAATGGATATTAACGAAAATTGTGAATGGCGAAAGGGCGAGTTATTCTGCACCAAAATTCGCAAGGATGCAGGAACGCACGAGAAGTCAAATGTTGGAAGATATCGTAGCAAATCTCGCTAATCACGCGGAAACAGGCCAGATTCCGAAACCATATAGGTAAGACACGATTATAATAAAATAATACATATTAAATATATAGTTCACGATTAAAATGGTTATTTACGAAAAAAAGAATTTGAAAATATGATATTTTGCATTAAACTAACAATATGATTATTGATTTTTAGACGAGGTTCTTGGCGACCGATTGGACACATGAGACCGTCTTCACCACTGTTGGATTCAGTACGAGATCAATTCGAAGATTATGATCAACTAGCAAAGGATTTCACCAGAGTGTTCCTCAATAATTCAGCAAATGTGACGTTAAATACTAGTCTTTTTGACGTGTCTTTCCTCGTGCCGGGACATCAAAAACAAAAAGTCCGATTCATCGGTGTTAGGGCGATTCTAGCAGTAAGAAGCAGGTAATAAATATTTTCTTTTCTTCGAAGATTATGCACATAGCATTTGCTCGTTTCGTAATCAAACAAAATAAAATTTAACCAAATTAAATGAAATAGAATTTATATTTAAATATAAATATATTTGTAGGTATATAATAATGCTTGCAAAAATATGTATAAATTAATGTTTAAAAAATTCAAATTACTACTTGATTATATATTTTTAATATAAAAAAAATGGTTTTTTCAATAATTTATTGATTAGTCCTTTCAGTTAATTCATTAATTTCAAATATAACAAGTATTTTCTAATTAGCTCAGTGTTTCACAGATTGATAAGTATAAAAGAAATATAAGTCAAAAGAAATATAAATAAACAAGTAAATGCAGCTAATTAGACCGACTGATTAACAATGCAAAAGACATTTGCTAAGCGGAAGCATGAACATAAAAAATTCGATATGAAATAAATTCGATATGAAATGTGATGTGATATGAAAATTTATCGTATTTATACAGAGTGTTTCAAGAAATGTTATACGGAATTCAAGCGGGCTTCGGAAGCCCGCAAGTACCGGTTGCTGAGCTACTCGCAAGACCAGCACCAACATTGCTTAGCCCGCAGAAGCCGAAGAGCTCGAATTTCCTACAAGTTCCTGACATGGAAAGTCCTAGGTACGATCTTGATAATTATGAATGTTGTCGTTAGCTCGTTATTTATTTGTTAGTTTTATGAATCTATTTCGGAATCAAATATTGATATCAAAATTCGCTCATTAAAGTGGAATGCGTCATTACGAAAACTGGTAAGCTTTGAAAATCAAAATCGTTAAATAAATCAACGACAAACAATCGTTAAACAACTATGCAAAATATTATAAAAATCATTGGCGATTCGAGAATGTTTGGATCTTAGAATTTGCGTTGGATTTGGAGTGTCAATCAAAGAAATCAAGAATGTGGATTATGCGATATGTTACATGAGATAAAATTGGATTTCTCTAAGAGAATTTCTCTGAGAATAAATTGAAAATATGAACGGTGAGACTATAATGCCTGCGATTTTTAGTGTCGAATGTTTCTTTTATATTTATATCGTTATTTGATCGTAATATATGTATCTTTTTACACGGCACATCCATGTCTCCTATCCTCATGGCACCGCATGATTATCTCGTAATTTTTTATTATTTATTACGTACAATGCAAAAATTGCAAATTTAATCAAACCATGTATCGTGGACTTGTATTGGACTTTATGTAGCATGCTCTTTTTTGAGAGGCACAGTATTCTGTCGAATGATACGATTCACGTGGCAAATTTGCCTAGCTTTGATTATTAAAGAAAAACGATAATTATTGTTTAAAATTCTATGAATGAAGTCTGTCGTTTGCTCGTCAGTCTGTTATCTAAATTCTTTTTCTCTCATAATCTGTATCTCTTATAAAAAAAAAAAACGTTGTATAACATGTATATTCTTTTTTCCATTCGTTAGTATGTTGATATCAAGTATGCTTTCATCTACTTTTATTGTGGCATTATCGCCAATAATTTTACATCACTGCAGTTCACTATTATTTTTTATATTCTAAATTTCATGTAATAATCAACTGTATTGACTAAATTGGAAAGTTTCTATATCTGTTATGGATTCGATGAATATGCGCACAAATTGTTTCGATTCTTCGCACGTTACAAATTGTTAATTCCGAGAATAAGCTTTCGTCGTTGTCTCGTTTTCATTTCGTGATTTTATATTCCAATATTTGTCCTTTCCAATTATCAATCCTTCCTTTCACCTTGAACCCAGAATCATTCTTGTCTCTGCGTGAAATACCTAAATTCCATCTCCATACCTTGAGGTGCCGCTCCGCGGTTTCTGTGAGATACTGGTTCTGATGTGTTTAGGCCCAAAAGTGTCCCTTCATCGCCAATGGTGAAACGGGCCTTCTCACGACTGGGAACGATCACAGCAGGATGGGGAAGGAGTATTAGAAAGCATGGCAGCACTTTGCAGAGTGAGGATCGAAAGCGATGGGCCAGCTCGCAGGATTGTAGTAGTAGGTGTTTCAATCCTTACGAGGGAAAGGATCTAATTTATCTTATATCAGATACTTTTCAATTTTATCAAGTATAGTGCATAATTAAATTTATTGATAAATATACTGTAGAGAAATAATAAAATAGTAATCCTAATGTTTAATAATGGCAGTGAAAATATATTCGTGCAATAGCATTGCGTTTCTTTTAAAATGGAAAAACAGAATTTAAATATTTTTTAGATAAAGAAGCTAAAGACAAGGATAAAGCCCAGTCATTGGCAGTGCCCCGACTCAGTGTTTGCGCGGACGCGCAGAAAGTAGATAGAGCCAAACTAGCACAGACCGAGGTAAGTAAGACGTTAACGTAATACGTATCTTAATATTGAGAAAAAACGATAAAAGAGGATTCTTAGAAAGTTATCACGCGAAATTAAAATTTCCTGCCAAATCTATAATTTATTATATTTATATATACATATATAATATTTTGTAATATATCTTATAAGATTAAATATCTTCATTATTTTGTCCTAAAATGAGTTCTAATATTTAATATATTTATTTCACTTTTATAACCAATAATTATGATTTATATTGATTAATACTAAATTAGTAAATTATTTCTTTTATATCTTAAAAATATTGTAGATGGATTTGAAAAATCTCGAAGTCCACAATTGATTGTGGTTTTAATTCTTCTATAAAAGAAACAAATATTTTCAGTTTGACATCATCGAATTCGATCCAGAGACTTTCCGAATTTTGCTGGACTATCTGCATACTGGATCCTGTCCGCTGACGTGCAGCAACATACCTGGTCTGATATGCGCCGCGGAGCACTATGACTTGCCAGAACTTCTTCAGGCATGCTTTCATCATGCCAAACAATTTTTAAGGGTCGAGATTGTCTGCGTAATGTTATGCGCCCTCGAAAATTATTACTGGCGTTACACGTCCGCTTCAGAGTTAGTCAACATGATCCTTGCATTTATCGAGACACGGGCTGAATTGCTCTTTAATCATCCGGACTTTGTCACTCTGAGTGAATCGATGGTACAGATGATCATGTGTCGTGGCCTTGAATTGCCGGAGGTCAAGAAATTCGAAGCAATGCTGAACTGGGCAAAACACAGAATCAAAACTAAATCGACTAAGATCGATGCCAAGGTGGAGTTCAAGTGTATCATGGACAGGCTCAGCAGGGATCTCAAGTTACATAAGATAACACCCCAGGAACTAATTAGGGTAAATATAAAAAAAAATGTATTATATGATATTGAAAAATAAAAAAAGCATCTTAGTTTAAATATATAATCATTATATTAAATTATATATAATTTATTGTATTAAAAATTATACGATACGATTATCTGCTAGTGAAATAAATATTATAAATGATTTTTTCTTGTTCTTCTAAATAAAAAAAGGATTGCTTCTTATCTTTCCAGATCGTATTACCATCGAAAGTTATTAAGAACGAGAGAATCCTAGAAACTCTAATGTATCAAGCAAATTCAGGCATATACAGAAACATCGACAGCTGTTTGGAGGCATATCAGAAGAATCTACAGGATCAAGAAAGTTTTGATTGTGGACTATGAAAGTTAACCAACACGCGAAAGATGCCGCAAGAACGACGTGAAAAACACGTATCGATAAAGGAGTGATGAATTCTTCGATGTTGGAAAAATTATTCTCTTGTAACTCTTGTTACAGCGGCCATGTCGTGTTATCGGATATTATACGTGAATAATCGAGATCTTTTCGTTGCACTGACTTGTAATTAGGACATTCCGACTGCGACCGGGATGTAGAAGTCGATAATTATATTGTAAGACTTGACACGAATTATGATAGATTTCTCCGATATCACACAAGTTGCTAAGCTACTCGATGAATAATAAGTTTAGACGTAATCTCGGCACCATTCGCGTGAACTTTGTTTGATACTTCTATAATAATTCAATCACATTTGATGGCGTATTAGGCTGCCATCTTTGTTTTATTATCAAAGTGAATTAGCCATGAAGAGAATAATGCTAAAGCAGACAAATGAGGTATATACTTAATACAGAATTTTTAAAACTTTTTTTTAAAGTTATTTCACGTTCATAAAGTTATTTGAAAAATTATAGAAAATTTTTTGTTTCGAAAATTTCTTAGCTTATCCGATAAATGTCGATTAAATTCGAAAATATTGGCTTACATTGATTAATATGCAAGTTTAATATATATGGCAATTTTCATGCATAATTTTATTTTCCTATACTATAAAGTTTTCTATTAAAAATTTTCATATATATTGTTTTTGATTTTTTTTAAATACAGAAATCCTTTTAACGATGCTTCCATAACATTTTTTTCGTAATCTCCAGTTTAATGAATTTTAATTATCACTTTTAAAATTTTGCTTCCATTTTAGAATAAATATTATAAAATTAAAAATGATTCTTATTCAACTTTTCTATATCTTTTTTCTGAATATATACAATATGTTATTTTAATTCAATATTTGTGATATTTGTAATTCAATATCGTTACAAGAAATCGTTATAAGAAATATTATTTTTGATAACATAAGCTCTTCCAAGTTGTCATAAGGCAGAAAAATATATATTATATTGCAGAATTAAGCACAAGGAAATGAAGTAGAAAGCGGCATAACGCTAACTTTCATAAATAAGAGTTATCACTCTCGCACACAGAATATGTTATTAGTACATTCTTAATATGTGATTAAAAGTAAAGTATTGATTGAGATGAGACAATGCGCGGAAAAAACACAATTTTCATACCATTAATTCACACAAATAAAATCTTTGATCGAGATAACTAATTAAGAAAAACTTCTATTATATTTCGAAACCACAGATGAATGATGAAGATAACAGTAATATTTGTGTGACAATGTAATTTGTCCTTTAACTTTGGTAAAATGATGATGACAAAAATAACTAACGAATCATCTGATACAATAACGTTGTCGACATAAAGGAACTTTAGTGATCATCGATCAGAAAGGCTTTCGCTTGAGAGCATGTATCGTATCGACGGCATTTAATAAATTGCCGACACATGACAATCTGTACCATAAAAGAAAGCTCTATAGTCTAATAACATATAAGAATGGTTTACTATTATGTAAGTTTAAAGGGATATATAAATATATATATATATATATGTATATATATATATATATATATATATGTGTGTATATATATATATATATATATATATATATATATATATATATATATA